>NW_027617482.1:0-114767 GCF_964187855.1 Myxine glutinosa | reverse complement strand
TTTTCGCACTTGTGTTAGTGCAGGTAACCACTTTTGCACTTGTATTAGTGTGGAAAAACCACTTTTTGCACTTGTGTTGGTGCAGGAAACCACTTTTGCACTTGTATTAGTGTGGAAAAAACACTTTTTGCACTTGTGATAGTGTTGAAAAACCACTTTTCGCACTTGTGTTAGTGTTGAAAAACCACTTTTCGCACTTGTGTTGGTGCAGGAAACCACTTTTGCACTTGTATTAGTGTGGAAAAAACACTTTTCGCACTTGTGTTAGTGTTGAAAAACCACTTTTCGCACTTGTGTTAGTGTTGAAAAACCACTTTTCTCACTTGTGTTGGTGCAGGAAACCACTTTTGCACTTGTATTAGTGTGGAAAAACCACTTTTCGCACTTGTGTTAATGTTGAAAAACCACTTTTCGCACTTGTGTTAGTGTTGAAAAACCACTTTTCGCGCTTGTGTTGGTGCAGGAAACCACTTTTGCACTTGTATTAGTGTGGAAAAAACACTTTTTGCACTTGTGTTAGTGTTGAAAAACCACTTTTCGCACTTGTGTTAGTGTTGAAAAACCACTTTTCGCGCTTGTGTTGGTGCAGGAAACCACTTTTGCACTTGTATTAGTGTGGAAAAACCACTTTTCGCACTTGTGTTAGTGTTGAAAAACCACATTTCACACTTGTGTTAGTGTTGAAAAACCACTTTTCGCACTTGTGTTGGTGCAGGAAACCACTTTTGCACTTGTATTAGTGTGGAAAAACCACTTTTCGCACTTGTGTTAGTGTTGAAAAACCACTTTTCTCACTTGTGTTGGTGTTGAAAAAACACTTTTCGCACTTGTGTTAGTGTTGAAAAACCACTTTTCGCACTTGTATTAGTGTTGAAAAACCACTTTTCTCACTTGTGTTGGTGTTGAAAAACCACTTTTCGCACTTGTGTTGGTGTTGAAAAACCACTTTTCGCACTTGTGTTGGTGCAGGAAACCACTTTTGCACTTGTATTAGTGTGGAAAAAACACTTTTTGCACTTGTGATAGTGTTGAAAAACCACTTTTCGCACTTCTGTTAGTGTTGAAAAACCACTTTTCGCACTTGTGTTGGTGCAGGAAACCACTTTTGCACTTGTATTAGTGTGGAAAAACCACTTTTTGCACTTGTGTTAGTGTTGAAAAACCACTTTTCGCACTTGTGTTAGTGTTGACAAACCACTTTTTGCACTTGTGTTGGTGCAGGAAACCACTTTTGCACTTGTATTAGTGTGGAAAAAACACTTTTTGCACTTGTGATAGTGTTGAAAAACCACTTTTCGCACTTGTGTTAGTGTTGAAAAACCACTTTTCGCACTTGTGTTGGTGCAGGAAACCACTTTTGCACTTGTATTAGTGTGGAAAAAACACTTTTCGCACTTGTGTTAGTGTTGAAAAACCACTTTTCGCACTTGTGTTAGTGTTGAAAAACCACTTTTCTCACTTGTGTTGGTGCAGGAAACCACTTTTGCACTTGTATTAGTGTGGAAAAAACACTTTTTGCACTTCTGATAGTGTTGAAAAACCACTTTTCGCACTTGTGTTAGTGTTGAAAAACCACTTTTCGCACTTGTGTTGGTGCAGGAAACCACTTTTGCACTTGTATTAGTGTGGAAAAAACACTTTTCGCACTTATGTTAGTGTTGAAAAACCACTTTTCGCACTTGTGTTAGTGTTGAAAAACCACTTTTCGCACTTGTGTTGGTGCAGGAAACCACTTTTGCACTTGTATTAGTGTGGAAAAAACACTTTTTGCACTTGTGATAGTGTTGAAAAACCACTTTTCGCACTTGTGTTCGTGTTGAAAAACCACTTTTCCCAATTGTGTTGGTGCAGGAAACCACTTTTGCACTTGTATTAGTGTGGAAAAACCACTTTTCGCACTTGTGTTAGTGTTGAAAAACCACTTTTCACACTTGTGTTAGTGTTGAAAAACCACTTTTCGCACTTGTGTTGGTGCAGGAAACCACTTTTGCACTTGTATTAGTGTGGAAAAACCACTTTTCGCACTTGTGTTAGTGTTGAAAAACCACTTTTCGCACTTGTGTTAGTGTTGAAAAACCACTTTTCGCACTTGTGTTGGTGCAGGAAACCACTTTTGCACTTGTATTAGTGTGGAAAAAACACTTTTTGCACTTGTGATAGTGTTGAAAAACCACTTTTCGAACTTGTGTTAGTGTTGAAAAACCACTTTTCGCACTTGTGTTGGTGCAGGAAACCACTTTTGCACTTGTATTAGTGTGGAAAAACCACTTTTCGCACTTGTGTTAGTGTTGAAAAACCACTTTTCGCACTTGTGTTAGTGTTGAAAAACCACTTTTGCACTTGTGTTAGTGTTGAAAAACCACGTTTCGCACTTGTGTTGGTGCAGGAAACCACTTTTGCACTTGTATTAGTGTGGAAAAAACACTTTTCGCACTTGTGTTAGAGTAGAAAAACCACTTTTCGCACTTGTGTTAGTGCAGGTAACCACTTTTGCACTTGTATTAGTGTGGAAAAAACACTTTTCGCACTTATGTTAGTGTTGAAAAACCACTTTTCGCACTTGTGTTAGTGTTGAAAAACCACTTTTCGCACTTGTGTTGGTGCAGGAAACCACTTTTGCACTTGTATTAGTGTGGAAAAAACACTTTTTGCACTTGTGATAGTGTTGAAAAACCACTTTTCGCACTTGTGTTAGTGTTGAAAAACCACTTTTCGCACTTGTGTTCGTGTTGAAAAACCACTTTTCGCACTTGTATTGGTGCAGGAAACCACTTTTGCACTTGTATTAGTGTGGAAAAAACACTTTTTGCACTTGTGATAGTGTTGAAAAACCACTTTTCGCACTTCTGTTAGTGTAGAAAAACCACTTTTCGCACTTGTGTTGGTGCAGGAAACCACTTTTGCACTTGTATTAGTGTGGAAAAACCACTTTTTGCACTTGTGTTAGTGTTGAAAAACCACTTTTCGCACTTGTGTTAGTGTTGACAAACCACTTTTCGCACTTGTGTTGGTGCAGGAAACCACTTTTGCACTTGTATTAGTGTGGAAAAAACACTTTTTGCACTTGTGATAGTGTTGAAAAACCACTTTTCGCACTTGTGTTAGTGTTGAAAAACCACTTTTCGCACTTGTGTTGGTGCAGGAAACCACTTTTGCACTTGTATTAGTGTGGAAAAAACACTTTTTGCACTTGTGATAGTGTTGAAAAACCACTTTTCGCACCTGTGTTCATGTTGAAAAACCACTTTTCGCAATTGTGTTGGTGCAGGAAACCACTTTTGCACTTGTATTAGTGTGGAAAAACCACTTTTCGCACTTGTGTTAGTGTTGAAAAACCACTTTTCACACTTGTGTTAGTGTTGAAAAACCACTTTTCGCACTTGTGTTGGTGCAGGAAACCACTTTTGCACTTGTATTAGTGTGGGAAAACCACTTTTCGCACTTGTGTTAGTGTTGAAAAACCACTTTTCGCACTTGTGTTAGTGTTGAAAAACCACTTTTCGCACTTGTGTTGGTGCAGGAAACCACTTTTGCACTTGTATTAGTGTGGAAAAAACACTTTTTGCACTTGTGATAGTGTTGAAAAACCACTTTTCGCACTTGTGTTGGTGCAGGAAACCACTTTTGCACTTGTATTAGTGTGGAAAAAACACTTTTTGCACTTGTGATAGTGTTGAAAAACCACTTTTCGCACTTCTGTTAGTGTTGAAAAACCACTTTTCGCACTTGTGTTGGTGCAGGAAACCACTTTTGCACTTGTATTAGTGTGGAAAAAACACTTTTCGCACTTATGTTAGTGTTGAAAAACCACTTTTCGCACTTGTGTCAGTGTTGAAAAACCACTTTTCGCACTTGTGTTGGTGCAGGAAACCACTTTTGCACTTGTATTAGTGTGGAAAAAACACTTTTTGCACTTGTGATAGTGTTGAAAAACCACTTTTCGCACTTGTGTTCGTGTTGAAAAACCACTTTTCCCAATTGTGTTGGTGCAGGAAACCACTTTTGCACTTGTATTAGTGTGGAAAAACCACTTTTTGCACTTGTGTTAGTGTTGAAAAACCACTTTTCACACTTGTGTTAGTGTTGAAAAACCACTTTTCGCACTTGTGTTGTTGCAGGAAACCACTTTTGCACTTGTATTAGTGTGGAAAAACCACTTTTCGCACTTGTGTTAGTGTTGAAAAACCACTTTTCGCACTTGTGTTAGTGTTGAAAAACCACTTTTCGCACTTGTGTTGGTGCAGGAAACCACTTTTGCACTTGTATTAGTGTGGAAAAAACACTTTTTGCACTTGTGATAGTGTTGAAAAACCACTTTTCGAACTTGTGTTAGTGTTGAAAAACCACTTTTCGCACTTGTGTTGGTGCAGGAAACCACTTTTGCACTTGTATTAGTGTGGAAAAACTACTTTTCGCACTTGTGTTAGTGTTGAAAAACCACTTTTCGCACTTGTGTTAGTGTTGAAAAACCACTTTTGCACTTGTGTTAGTGTTGAAAAACCACCTTTCACACTTGTGTTGGTGCAGGAAACCACTTTTGCACTTGTATTAGTGTGGAAAAAACACTTTTCGCACTTGTGTTAGAGTAGAAAAACCACTTTTCGCACTTGTGTTAGTGCAGGTAACCACTTTTGCACTTGTATTAGTGTGGAAAAACCACTTTTTGCACTTGTGTTGGTGCAGGAAACCACTTTTGCACTTGTATTAGTGTGGAAAAAACACTTTTTGCACTTGTGATAGTGTTGAAAAACCACTTTTCGCACTAGTGTTAGTGTTGAAAAACCACTTTTCGCACTTGTGTTGGTGCAGGAAACCACTTTTGCACTTGTATTAGTGTGGAAAAAACACTTTTCGCACTTGTGTTAGTGTTGAAAAACCACTTTTCGCACTTGTGTTAGTGTTGAAAAACCACTTTTCTCACTTGTGTTGGTGCAGGAAACCACTTTTGCACTTGTATTAGTGTGGAAAAACCACTTTTCGCACTTGTGTTAATGTTGAAAAACCACTTTTCGCACTTGTGTTAGTGTTGAAAAACCACTTTTCGCGCTTGTGTTGGTGCAGGAAACCACTTTTGCACTTGTATTAGTGTGGAAAAAACACTTTTTGCACTTGTGTTAGTGTTGAAAAACCACTTTTCGCACTTGTGTTAGTGTTGAAAAACCACTTTTCGCACTTGTGTTGGTGCAGGAAACCACTTTTGCACTTGTATTAGTGTGGAAAAACCACTTTTCGCACTTGTGTTAGTGTTGAAAAACCACTTTTCACACTTGTGTTAGTGTTGAAAAACCACTTTTCGCACTTGTGTTGTTGCAGGAAACCACTTTTGCACTTGTATTAGTGTGGAAAAACCACTTTTCGCACTTGTGTTAGTGTTGAAAAACCACTTTTCGCACTTGTGTTAGTGTTGAAAAACCACTTTTCGCACTTGTGTTGGTGCAGGAAACCACTTTTGCACTTGTATTAGTGTGGAAAAAACACTTTTTGCACTTGTGATAGTGTTGAAAAACCACTTTTCGAACTTGTGTTAGTGTTGAAAAACCACTTTTCGCACTTGTGTTGGTGCAGGAAACCACTTTTGCACTTGTATTAGTGTGGAAAAACTACTTTTCGCACTTGTGTTAGTGTTGAAAAACCACTTTTCGCACTTGTGTTAGTGTTGAAAAACCACTTTTGCACTTGTGTTAGTGTTGAAAAACCACCTTTCACACTTGTGTTGGTGCAGGAAACCACTTTTGCACTTGTATTAGTGTGGAAAAAACACTTTTCGCACTTGTGTTAGAGTAGAAAAACCACTTTTCGCACTTGTGTTAGTGCAGGTAACCACTTTTGCACTTGTATTAGTGTGGAAAAACCACTTTTTGCACTTGTGTTGGTGCAGGAAACCACTTTTGCACTTGTATTAGTGTGGAAAAAACACTTTTTGCACTTGTGATAGTGTTGAAAAACCACTTTTCGCACTAGTGTTAGTGTTGAAAAACCACTTTTCGCACTTGTGTTGGTGCAGGAAACCACTTTTGCACTTGTATTAGTGTGGAAAAAACACTTTTCGCACTTGTGTTAGTGTTGAAAAACCACTTTTCGCACTTGTGTTAGTGTTGAAAAACCACTTTTCTCACTTGTGTTGGTGCAGGAAACCACTTTTGCACTTGTATTAGTGTGGAAAAACCACTTTTCGCACTTGTGTTAATGTTGAAAAACCACTTTTCGCACTTGTGTTAGTGTTGAAAAACCACTTTTCGCGCTTGTGTTGGTGCAGGAAACCACTTTTGCACTTGTATTAGTGTGGAAAAAACACTTTTTGCACTTGTGTTAGTGTTGAAAAACCACTTTTCGCACTTGTGTTAGTGTTGAAAAACCACTTTTCGCGCTTGTGTTGGTGCAGGAAACCACTTTTGCACTTGTATTAGTGTGGAAAAACCACTTTTCGCACTTGTGTTAGTGTTGAAAAACCACATTTCACACTTGTGTTAGTGTTGAAAAACCACTTTTCGCACTTGTGTTGGTGCAGGAAACCACTTTTGCACTTGTATTAGTGTGGAAAAACCACTTTTCGCACTTGTGTTAGTGTTGAAAAACCACTTTTCGCACTTGTGTTAGTGTTGAAAAACCACTTTTCGCACTTGTGTTGGTGCAGGAAACCACTTTTGCACTTGTATTAGTGTGGAAATAACACTTTTTGCACTTGTGATAGTGTTGAAAAACCACTTTTCGCACTTCTGTTAGTGTTGAAAAACCACTTTTCGCACTTGTGTTGGTGCAGGAAACCACTTTTGCACTTGTATTAGTGTGGAAAAAACACTTTTTGCACTTGTGATAGTGTTGAAAAACCACTTTTCGCACTTGTGTTAGTGTTGAAAAACCACATTTCGCACTTGTGTTGGTGCAGGAAACCACTTTTGCACTTGTATTAGTGTGGAAAAACCACTTTTCGCACTTGTGTTAGTGTTGAAAAACCACTTTTCGCACTTGTGTTAGTGTTGAAAAACCACTTTTCGCACTTGTGTTGGTGCAGGAAACCACTTTTGAACTTGTATTAGTGTGGAAAAAACACTTTTTGCACTTGTGATAGTGTTGAAAAACCACTTTTCGCACTTCTGTTAGTGTTGAAAAACCACTTTTCGCACTTGTGTTGGTGCAGGAAACCACTTTTGCACTTGTATTAGTGTGGAAAAACCACTTTTTGCACTTGTGTTAGTGTTGAAAAACCACTTTTCGCACTTGTGTTAGTGTTGACAAACCACTTTTCGCACTTGTGTTGGTGCAGGAAACCACTTTTGCACTTGTATTAGTGTGGAAAAAACACTTTTTGCACTTCTGATAGTGTTGAAAAACCACTTTTCGCACTTGTGTTAGTGTTTAAAAACCACTTTTCGCACTTGTGTTGGTGCAGGAAACCACTTTTGCACTTGTATTAGTGTGGAAAAAACACTTTTCGCACTTATGTTAGTGTTGAAAAACCACTTTTCGCACTTGTGTTAGTGTTGAAAAACCACTTTTCGCACTTGTGTTGGTGCAGGAAACCACTTTTGCACTTGTATTAGTGTGGAAAAAACACTTTTTGCACTTGTGATAGTGTTGAAAAACCACTTTTCGCACTTGTGTTCGTGTTGAAAAACCACTTTTCCCAATTGTGTTGGTGCAGGAAACCACTTTTGCACTTGTATTAGTGTGGAAAAACCACTTTTCGCACTTGTGTTAGTGTTGAAAAACCACTTTTCACACTTGTGTTAGTGTTGAAAAACCACTTTTCGCACTTGTGTTGGTGCAGGAAACCACTTTTGCACTTGTATTAGTGTGGAAAAACCACTTTTCGCACTTGTGTTAGTGTTGAAAAACCACTTTTCGCACTTGTGTTAGTGTTGAAAAACCACTTTTCGCACTTGTGTTGGTGCAGGAAACCACTTTTGCACTTGTATTAGTGTGGAAAAAACACTTTTTGCACTTGTGATAGTGTTGAAAAACCACTTTTCGAACTTGTGTTAGTGTTGAAAAACCACTTTTCGCACTTGTGTTGGTGCAGGAAACCACTTTTGCACTTGTATTAGTGTGGAAAAATCACTTTTCGCACTTGTGTTAGTGTTGAAAAACCACTTTTCGCACTTGTGTTAGTGTTGAAAAACCACTTTTGCACTTGTGTTAGTGTTGAAAAACCACGTTTCGCACTTGTGTTGGTGCAGGAAACCACTTTTGCACTTGTATTAGTGTGGAAAAAACACTTTTCGCACTTGTGTTAGAGTAGAAAAACCACTTTTCGCACTTGTGTTAGTGCAGGTAACCACTTTTGCACTTGTATTAGTGTGGAAAAAACACTTTTCGCACTTATGTTAGTGTTGAAAAACCACTTTTCGCACTTGTGTTAGTGTTGAAAAACCACTTTTCGCACTTGTGTTGGTGCAGGAAACCACTTTTGCACTTGTATTAGTGTGGAAAAAACACTTTTTGCACTTGTGATAGTGTTGAAAAACCACTTTTCGCACTTGTGTTAGTGTTGAAAAACCACTTTTCGCACTTGTGTTCGTGTTGAAAAACCACTTTTCGCACTTGTATTGGTGCAGGAAACCACTTTTGCACTTGTATTAGTGTGGGAAAAACACTTTTTGCACTTGTGATAGTGTTGAAAAACCACTTTTCGCACTTCTGTTAGTGTAGAAAAACCACTTTTCGCACTTGTGTTGGTGCAGGAAACCACTTTTGCACTTGTATTAGTGTGGAAAAAACACTTTTTGCACTTGTGTTAGTGTTGAAAAACCACTTTTCGCACTTGTGTTAGTGTTGAAAAACCACTTTTCGCACTTGTGTTGGTGCAGGAAACCACTTTTGCACTTGTATTAGTGTGGAAAAAACACTTTTTGCACTTGTGATAGTGTTGAAAAACCACTTTTCGCACCTGTGTTCATGTTGAAAAACCACTTTTCGCAATTGTGTTGGTGCAGGAAACCACTTTTGCACTTGTATTAGTGTGGAAAAACCACTTTTCGCACTTGTGTTAGTGTTGAAAAACCACTTTTCACACTTGTGTTAGTGTTGAAAAACCACTTTTCGCACTTGTGTTGGTGCAGGAAACCACTTTTGCACTTGTATTAGTGTGGAAAAACCACTTTTCGCACTTGTGTTAGTGTTGAAAAACCACTTTTCGCACTTGTGTTAGTGTTGAAAAACCACTTTTCGCACTTGTGTTGGTGCAGGAAACCACTTTTGCACTTGTATTAGTGTGGAAAAAACACTTTTTGCACTTGTGATAGTGTTGAAAAACCACTTTTCGCACTTGTGTTGGTGCAGGAAACCACTTTTGCACTTGTATTAGTGTGGAAAAAACACTTTTTGCACTTGTGATAGTGTTGAAAAACCACTTTTCGCACTTCTGTTAGTGTTGAAAAACCACTTTTCGCACTTGTGTTGGTGCAGGAAACCACTTTTGCACTTGTATTAGTGTGGAAAAAACACTTTTCGCACTTATGTTAGTGTTGAAAAACCACTTTTCGCACTTGTGTTAGTGTTGAAAAACCACTTTTCGCACTTGTGTTGGTGCAGGAAACCACTTTTGCACTTGTATTAGTGTGGAAAAAACACTTTTTGCACTTGTGATAGTGTTGAAAAACCACTTTTCGCACTTGTGTTAGTGTTGAAAAACCACTTTTCGCACTTGTGTTGGTGCAGGAAACCACTTTTGCACTTGTATTAGTGTGGAAAAAACACTTTTTGCACTTGTGATAGTGTTGAAAAACCACTTTTCGAACTTGTGTTAGTGTTGAAAAACCACTTTTCGCACTTGTGTTGGTGCAGGAAACCACTTTTGCACTTGTATTAGTGTGGAAAAACTACTTTTCGCACTTGTGTTAGTGTTGAAAAACCACTTTTCGCACTTGTGTTAGTGTTGAAAAACCACTTTTGCACTTGTGTTAGTGTTGAAAAACCACCTTTCACACTTGTGTTGGTGCAGGAAACCACTTTTGCACTTGTATTAGTGTGGAAAAAACACTTTTCGCACTTGTGTTAGAGTAGAAAAACCACTTTTCGCACTTGTGTTAGTGCAGGTAACCACTTTTGCACTTGTATTAGTGTGGAAAAACCACTTTTCGCACTTGTGTTGGTGCAGGAAACCACTTTTGCACTTGTATTAGTGTGGAAAAAACACTTTTTGCACTTCTGATAGTGTTGAAAAACCACTTTTCGCACTTGTGTTAGTGTTGAAAAACCACTTTTCGCACTTGTGTTGGTGCAGGAAACCACTTTTGCGCTTGTATTAGTGTGGAAAAAACACTTTTCGCACTTATGTTAGTGTTGAAAAACCACTTTTCGCACTTGTGTTAGTGTTGAAAAACCACTTTTCGCACTTGTGTTGGTGCAGGAAACCACTTTTGCACTTGTATTAGTGTGGAAAAATCCTTTTTGCACTTGTGATAGTGTTGAAAAACCACTTTTCGCACTTGTGTTCGTGTTGAAAAACCACTTTTCCCAATTGTGTTGGTGCAGGAAACCACTTTTGCACTTGTATTAGTGTGGAAAAACCACTTTTCGCACTTGTGTTAGTGTTGAAAAACCACTTTTCACACTTGTGTTAGTGTTGAAAAACCACTTTTCGCACTTGTGTTGGTGCAGGAAACCACTTTTGCACTTGTATTAGTGTGGAAAAACCACTTTTCGCACTTGTGTTAGTGTTGAAAAACCACTTTTCGCACTTGTGTTAGTGTTGAAAAACCACTTTTCGCACTTGTGTTGGTGCAGGAAACCACTTTTGCACTTGTATTAGTGTGGAAAAAACACTTTTTGCACTTGTGATAGTGTTGAAAAACCACTTTTCGAACTTGTGTTAGTGTTGAAAAACCACTTTTCGCACTTGTGTTGGTGCAGGAAACCACTTTTGCACTTGTATTAGTGTGGAAAAACCACTTTTCGCACTTGTGTTAGTGTTGAAAAACCACTTTTCGCACTTGTGTTAGTGTTGAAAAACCACTTTTGCACTTGTGTTAGTGTTGAAAAACCACGTTTCGCACTTGTGTTGGTGCAGGAAACCACTTTTGCACTTGTATTAGTGTGGAAAAAGCACTTTTCGCACTTGTGTTAGAGTAGAAAAACCACTTTTCGCACTTGTGTTAGTGCAGGTAACCACTTTTGCACTTGTATTAGTGTGGAAAAAACACTTTTCGCACTTATGTTAGTGTTGAAAAACCACTTTTCGCACTTGTGTTAGTGTTGAAAAACACTTTTCGCACTTGTGTTGGTGCAGGAAACCACTTTTGCACTTGTATTAGTGTGGAAAAAACACTTTTTGCACTTGTGATAGTGTTGAAAAACCACTTTTCGCACTTGTGTTAGTGTTGAAAAACCACTTTTCGCACTTGTGTTCGTGTTGAAAAACCACTTTTCGCACTTGTGTTGGTGCAGGAAACCACTTTTGCACTTGTATTAGTGTGGAAAAAACACTTTTTGCACTTGTGATAGTGTTGAAAAACCACTTTTCGCACTTCTGTTAGTGTAGAAAAACCACTTTTCGCACTTGTGTTGGTGCAGGAAACCACTTTTGCACTTGTATTAGTGTGGAAAAACCACTTTTTGCACTTGTGTTAGTGTTGACAAACCACTTTTCGCACTTGTGTTGGTGCAGGAAACCACTTTTGCACTTGTATTAGTGTGGAAAAAACACTTTTCGCACTTGTGTTAGTGTTGAAAAACCACTTTTCGCACTTGTGTTAGTGTTGAAAAACCACTTTTCGCACTTGTGTTGGTGCAGGAAACCACTTTTGCACTTGTATTAGTGTGGAAAAAACACTTTTTGCACTTGTGATAGTGTTGAAAAACCACTTTTCGAACTTGTGTTAGTGTTGAAAAACCACTTTTCGCACTTGTGTTGGTGCAGGAAACCACTTTTGCACTTGTATTAGTGTGGAAAAACTACTTTTCGCACTTGTGTTAGTGTTGAAAAACCACTTTTCGCACTTGTGTTAGTGTTGAAAAACCACTTTTGCACTTGTGTTAGTGTTGAAAAACCACCTTTCACACTTGTGTTGGTGCAGGAAACCACTTTTGCACTTGTATTAGTGTGGAAAAAACACTTTTCGCACTTGTGTTAGAGTAGAAAAACCACTTTTCGCACTTGTGTTAGTGCAGGTAACCACTTTTGCACTTGTATTAGTGTGGAAAAACCACTTTTTGCACTTGTGTTGGTGCAGGAAACCACTTTTGCACTTGTATTAGTGTGGAAAAAACACTTTTTGCACTTGTGATAGTGTTGAAAAACCACTTTTCGCACTTGTGTTAGTGTTGAAAAACCACTTTTCGCACTTGTGTTGGTGCAGGAAACCACTTTTGCACTTGTATTAGTGTGGAAAAAACACTTTTCGCACTTGTGTTAGTGTTGAAAAACCACTTTTCGCACTTGTGTTAGTGTTGAAAAACCACTTTTCTCACTTGTGTTGGTGCAGGAAACCACTTTTGCACTTGTATTAGTGTGGAAAAACCACTTTTCGCACTTGTGTTAATGTTGAAAAACCACTTTTCGCACTTGTGTTAGTGTTGAAAAACCACTTTTCGCGCTTGTGTTGGTGCAGGAAACCACTTTTGCACTTGTATTAGTGTGGAAAAAACACTTTTTGCACTTGTGTTAGTGTTGAAAAACCACTTTTCGCACTTGTGTTAGTGTTGAAAAACCACTTTTCGCGCTTGTGTTGGTGCAGGAAACCACTTTTGCACTTGTATTAGTGTGGAAAAACCACTTTTCGCACTTGTGTTAGTGTTGAAAAACCACATTTCACACTTGTGTTAGTGTTGAAAAACCACTTTTCGCACTTGTGTTGGTGCAGGAAACCACTTTTGCACTTGTATTAGTGTGGAAAAACCACTTTTCGCACTTGTGTTAGTGTTGAAAAACCACTTTTCGCACTTGTGTTAGTGTTGAAAAACCACTTTTCGCACTTGTGTTGGTGCAGGAAACCACTTTTGCACTTGTATTAGTGTGGAAATAACACTTTTTGCACTTGTGATAGTGTTGAAAAACCACTTTTCGCACTTCTGTTAGTGTTGAAAAACCACTTTTCGCACTTGTGTTGGTGCAGGAAACCACTTTTGCACTTGTATTAGTGTGGAAAAAACACTTTTTGCACTTGTGATAGTGTTGAAAAACCACTTTTCGCACTTGTGTTAGTGTTGAAAAACCACATTTCGCACTTGTGTTGGTGCAGGAAACCACTTTTGCACTTGTATTAGTGTGGAAAAACCACTTTTCGCACTTGTGTTAGTGTTGAAAAACCACTTTTCGCACTTGTGTTAGTGTTGAAAAACCACTTTTCGCACTTGTGTTGGTGCAGGAAACCACTTTTGAACTTGTATTAGTGTGGAAAAAACACTTTTTGCACTTGTGATAGTGTTGAAAAACCACTTTTCGCACTTCTGTTAGTGTTGAAAAACCACTTTTCGCACTTGTGTTGGTGCAGGAAACCACTTTTGCACTTGTATTAGTGTGGAAAAACCACTTTTTGCACTTGTGTTAGTGTTGAAAAACCACTTTTCGCACTTGTGTTAGTGTTGACAAACCACTTTTCGCACTTGTGTTGGTGCAGGAAACCACTTTTGCACTTGTATTAGTGTGGAAAAAACACTTTTTGCACTTCTGATAGTGTTGAAAAACCACTTTTCGCACTTGTGTTAGTGTTGAAAAACCACTTTTCGCACTTGTGTTGGTGCAGGAAACCACTTTTGCACTTGTATTAGTGTGGAAAAACTACTTTTCGCACTTGTGTTAGTGTTGAAAAACCACTTTTCGCACTTGTGTTAGTGTTGAAAAACCACTTTTCGCACTTGTGTTAGTGTTGAAAAACCACTTTTCTCACTTGTGTTGGTGCAGGAAACCACTTTTGCACTTGTATTAGTGTGGAAAAACCACTTTTCGCACTTGTGTTAGTGTTGAAAAACCACTTTTCACACTTGTGTTAGTGTTGAAAAACCACTTTTCGCACTTGTGTTGGTGCAGGAAACCACTTTTGCACTTGTATTAGTGTGGAAAAACCACTTTTCGCACTTGTGTTAGTGTTGAAAAACCACTTTTCGCACTTGTGTTAGTGTTGACAAACCACTTTTCGCACTTGTGTTGGTGCAGGAAACCACTTTTGCACTTGTATTAGTGTGGAAAAAACACTTTTTGCACTTGTGATAGTGTTGAAAAACCACTTTTCGAACTTGTGTTAGTGTTGAAAAACCACTTTTCGCACTTGTGTTGGTGCAGGAAACCACTTTTGCACTTGTATTAGTGTGGAAAAACCACTTTTCGCACTTGTGTTAGTGTTGAAAAACCACTTTTCGCACTTGTGTTAGTGTTGAAAAACCACTTTTGCACTTGTGTTAGTGTTGAAAAACCACGTTTCGCACTTGTGTTGGTGCAGGAAACCACTTTTGCACTTGTATTAGTGTGGAAAAAACACTTTTCGCACTTGTGTTAGAGTAGAAAAACCACTTTTCGCACTTGTGTTAGTGCAGGTAACCACTTTTGCACTTGTATTAGTGTGGAAAAAACACTTTTCGCACTTATGTTAGTGTTGAAAAACCACTTTTCGCACTTGTGTTAGTGTTGAAAAACACTTTTCGCACTTGTGTTGGTGCAGGAAACCACTTTTGCACTTGTATTAGTGTGGAAAAAACACTTTTTGCACTTGTGATAGTGTTGAAAAACCACTTTTCGCACTTGTGTTAGTGTTGAAAAACCACTTTTCGCACTTGTGTTCGTGTTGAAAAACCACTTTTCGCACTTGTGTTGGTGCAGGAAACCACTTTTGCACTTGTATTAGTGTGGAAAAAACACTTTTTGCACTTGTGATAGTGTTGAAAAACCACTTTTCGCACTTCTGTTAGTGTAGAAAAACCACTTTTCGCACTTGTGTTGGTGCAGGAAACCACTTTTGCACTTGTATTAGTGTGGAAAAACCACTTTTTGCACTTGTGTTAGTGTTGACAAACCACTTTTCGCACTTGTGTTGGTGCAGGAAACCACTTTTGCACTTGTATTAGTGTGGAAAAAACACTTTTCGCACTTGTGTTAGTGTTGAAAAACCACTTTTCGCACTTGTGTTAGTGTTGAAAAACCACTTTTCGCACTTGTGTTGGTGCAGGAAACCACTTTTGCACTTGTATTAGTGTGGAAAAAACACTTTTTGCACTTGTGATAGTGTTGAAAAACCACTTTTCGAACTTGTGTTAGTGTTGAAAAACCACTTTTCGCACTTGTGTTGGTGCAGGAAACCACTTTTGCACTTGTATTAGTGTGGAAAAACTACTTTTCGCACTTGTGTTAGTGTTGAAAAACCACTTTTCGCACTTGTGTTAGTGTTGAAAAACCACTTTTGCACTTGTGTTAGTGTTGAAAAACCACCTTTCACACTTGTGTTGGTGCAGGAAACCACTTTTGCACTTGTATTAGTGTGGAAAAAACACTTTTCGCACTTGTGTTAGAGTAGAAAAACCACTTTTCGCACTTGTGTTAGTGCAGGTAACCACTTTTGCACTTGTATTAGTGTGGAAAAACCACTTTTTGCACTTGTGTTGGTGCAGGAAACCACTTTTGCACTTGTATTAGTGTGGAAAAAACACTTTTTGCACTTGTGATAGTGTTGAAAAACCACTTTTCGCACTTGTGTTAGTGTTGAAAAACCACTTTTCGCACTTGTGTTGGTGCAGGAAACCACTTTTGCACTTGTATTAGTGTGGAAAAAACACTTTTCGCACTTGTGTTAGTGTTGAAAAACCACTTTTCGCACTTGTGTTAGTGTTGAAAAACCACTTTTCTCACTTGTGTTGGTGCAGGAAACCACTTTTGCACTTGTATTAGTGTGGAAAAACCACTTTTCGCACTTGTGTTAATGTTGAAAAACCACTTTTCGCACTTGTGTTAGTGTTGAAAAACCACTTTTCGCGCTTGTGTTGGTGCAGGAAACCACTTTTGCACTTGTATTAGTGTGGAAAAAACACTTTTTGCACTTGTGTTAGTGTTGAAAAACCACTTTTCGCACTTGTGTTAGTGTTGAAAAACCACTTTTCGCGCTTGTGTTGGTGCAGGAAACCACTTTTGCACTTGTATTAGTGTGGAAAAACCACTTTTCGCACTTGTGTTAGTGTTGAAAAACCACATTTCACACTTGTGTTAGTGTTGAAAAACCACTTTTCGCACTTGTGTTGGTGCAGGAAACCACTTTTGCACTTGTATTAGTGTGGAAAAACCACTTTTCGCACTTGTGTTAGTGTTGAAAAACCACTTTTCGCACTTGTGTTAGTGTTGAAAAACCACTTTTCGCACTTGTGTTGGTGCAGGAAACCACTTTTGCACTTGCATTAGTGTGGAAATAACACTTTTTGCACTTGTGATAGTGTTGAAAAACCACTTTTTGCACTTCTGTTAGTGTTGAAAAAACACTTTTCGCACTTGTGTTGGTGCAGGAAACCACTTTTGCACTTGTATTAGTGTGGAAAAAACACTTTTTGCACTTGTGATAGTGTTGAAAAACCACTTTTCGCACTTGTGTTAGTGTTGAAAAACCACATTTCGCACTTGTGTTGGTGCAGGAAACCACTTTTGCACTTGTATTAGTGTGGAAAAACCACTTTTCGCACTTGTGTTAGTGTTGAAAAACCACTTTTCGCACTTGTGTTAGTGTTGAAAAACCACTTTTCGCACTTGTGTTGGTGCAGGAAACCACTTTTGAACTTGTATTAGTGTGGAAAAAACACTTTTTGCACTTGTGATAGTGTTGAAAAACCACTTTTCGCACTTCTGTTAGTGTTGAAAAACCACTTTTCGCACTTGTGTTGGTGCAGGAAACCACTTTTGCACTTGTATTAGTGTGGAAAAACCACTTTTTGCACTTGTGTTAGTGTTGAAAAACCACTTTTCGCACTTGTGTTAGTGTTGACAAACCACTTTTCGCACTTGTGTTGGTGCAGGAAACCACTTTTGCACTTGTATTAGTGTGGAAAAAACACTTTTTGCACTTGTGATAGTGTTGAAAAACCACTTTTCGCACTTGTGTTAGTGTTGAAAAACCACTTTTCGCACTTGTGTTGGTGCAGGAAACCACTTTTGCACTTGTATTAGTGTGGAAAAAACACTTTTCGCACTTATGTTAGTGTTGAAAAACCACTTTTCGCACTTGTGTTAGTGTTGAAAAACCACTTTTCGCACTTGTGTTGGTGCAGGAAACCACTTTTGCACTTGTATTAGTGTGGAAAAAACACTTTTTGCACTTGTGATAGTGTTGAAAAACCACTTTTCGCACTTGTGTTCGTGTTGAAAAACCACTTTTCCCAATTGTGTTGGTGCAGGAAACCACTTTTGCACTTGTATTAGTGTGGAAAAACCACTTTTCGCACTTGTGTTAGTGTTGAAAAACCACTTTTCACACTTGTGTTAGTGTTGAAAAACCACTTTTCGCACTTGTGTTGGTGCAGGAAACCACTTTTGCACTTGTATTAGTGTGGAAAAACCACTTTTCGCACTTGTGTTAGTGTTGAAAAACCACTTTTCGCACTTGTGTTAGTGTTGAAAAACCACTTTTCGCACTTGTGTTGGTGCAGGAAACCACTTTTGCACTTGTATTAGTGTGGAAAAAACACTTTTTGCACTTGTGATAGTGTTGAAAAACCACTTTTCGAACTTGTGTTAGTGTTGAAAAACCACTTTTCGCACTTGTGTTGGTGCAGGAAACCACTTTTGCACTTGTATTAGTGTGGAAAAATCACTTTTCGCACTTGTGTTAGTGTTGAAAAACCACTTTTCGCACTTGTGTAGTGTTGAAAAACCACTTTTGCACTTGTGTTAGTGTTGAAAAACCACGTTTCGCACTTGTGTTGGTGCAGGAAACCACTTTTGCACTTGTATTAGTGTGGAAAAAACACTTTTCGCACTTGTGTTAGAGTAGAAAAACCACTTTTCGCACTTGTGTTAGTGCAGGTAACCACTTTTGCACTTGTATTAGTGTGGAAAAAACACTTTTCGCACTTATGTTAGTGTTGAAAAACCACTTTTCGCACTTGTGTTAGTGTTGAAAAACCACTTTTCGCACTTGTGTTGGTGCAGGAAACCACTTTTGCACTTGTATTAGTGTGGAAAAAACACTTTTTGCACTTGTGATAGTGTTGAAAAACCACTTTTCGCACTTGTGTTAGTGTTGAAAAACCACTTTTCGCACTTGTGTTCGTGTTGAAAAACCACTTTTCGCACTTGTATTGGTGCAGGAAACCACTTTTGCACTTGTATTAGTGTGGAAAAAACACTTTTTGCACTTGTGATAGTGTTGAAAAACCACTTTTCGCACTTCTGTTAGTGTAGAAAAACCACTTTTCGCACTTGTGTTGGTGCAGGAAACCACTTTTGCACTTGTATTAGTGTGGAAAAAACACTTTTTGCACTTGTGTTAGTGTTGAAAAACCACTTTTCGCACTTGTGTTAGTGTTGAAAAACCACTTTTCGCACTTGTGTTGGTGCAGGAAACCACTTTTGCACTTGTATTAGTGTGGAAAAAACACTTTTTGCACTTGTGATAGTGTTGAAAAACCACTTTTCGCACCTGTGTTCATGTTGAAAAACCACTTTTCGCAATTGTGTTGGTGCAGGAAACCACTTTTGCACTTGTATTAGTGTGGAAAAACCACTTTTCGCACTTGTGTTAGTGTTGAAAAACCACTTTTCACACTTGTGTTAGTGTTGAAAAACCACTTTTCGCACTTGTGTTGGTGCAGGAAACCACTTTTGCACTTGTATTAGTGTGGAAAAACCACTTTTCGCACTTGTGTTAGTGTTGAAAAACCACTTTTCGCACTTGTGTTAGTGTTGAAAAACCACTTTTCGCACTTGTGTTGGTGCAGGAAACCACTTTTGCACTTGTATTAGTGTGGAAAAAACACTTTTTGCACTTGTGATAGTGTTGAAAAACCACTTTTCGCACTTGTGTTGGTGCAGGAAACCACTTTTGCACTTGTATTAGTGTGGAAAAAACACTTTTTGCACTTGTGATAGTGTTGAAAAACCACTTTTCGCACTTCTGTTAGTGTTGAAAAACCACTTTTCGCACTTGTGTTGGTGCAGGAAACCACTTTTGCACTTGTATTAGTGTGGAAAAAACACTTTTCGCACTTATGTTAGTGTTGAAAAACCACTTTTCGCACTTGTGTTAGTGTTGAAAAACCACTTTTCGCACTTGTGTTGGTGCAGGAAACCACTTTTGCACTTGTATTAGTGTGGAAAAAACACTTTTTGCACTTGTGATAGTGTTGAAAAACCACTTTTCGCACTTGTGTTCGTGTTGAAAAACCACTTTTCCCAATTGTGTTGGTGCAGGAAACCACTTTTGCACTTGTATTAGTGTGGAAAAACCACTTTTCGCACTTGTGTTAGTGTTGAAAAACCACTTTTCACACTTGTGTTAGTGTTGAAAAACCACTTTTCGCACTTGTATTGTTGCAGGAAACCACTTTTGCACTTGTATTAGTGTGGAAAAACCACTTTTCGCACTTGTGTTAGTGTTGAAAAACCACTTTTCGCACTTGTGTTAGTGTTGAAAAACCACTTTTCGCACTTGTGTTGGTGCAGGAAACCACTTTTGCACTTGTATTAGTGTGGAAAAAACACTTTTTGCACTTGTGATAGTGTTGAAAAACCACTTTTCGAACTTGTGTTAGTGTTGAAAAACCACTTTTCGCACTTGTGTTGGTGCAGGAAACCACTTTTGCACTTGTATTAGTGTGGAAAAACTACTTTTCGCACTTGTGTTAGTGTTGAAAAACCACTTTTCGCACTTGTGTTAGTGTTGAAAAACCACTTTTGCACTTGTGTTAGTGTTGAAAAACCACCTTTCACACTTGTGTTGGTGCAGGAAACCACTTTTGCACTTGTATTAGTGTGGAAAAAACACTTTTCGCACTTGTGTTAGAGTAGAAAAACCACTTTTCGCACTTGTGTTAGTGCAGGTAACCACTTTTGCACTTGTATTAGTGTGGAAAAACCACTTTTCGCACTTGTGTTGGTGCAGGAAACCACTTTTGCACTTGTATTAGTGTGGAAAAAACACTTTTTGCACTTCTGATAGTGTTGAAAAACCACTTTTCGCACTTGTGTTAGTGTTGAAAAACCACTTTTCGCACTTGTGTTGGTGCAGGAAACCACTTTTGCGCTTGTATTAGTGTGGAAAAAACACTTTTCGCACTTATGTTAGTGTTGAAAAACCACTTTTCGCACTTGTGTTAGTGTTGAAAAACCACTTTTCGCACTTGTGTTGGTGCAGGAAACCACTTTTGCACTTGTATTAGTGTGGAAAAATCCTTTTTGCACTTGTGATAGTGTTGAAAAACCACTTTTCGCACTTGTGTTCGTGTTGAAAAACCACTTTTCCCAATTGTGTTGGTGCAGGAAACCACTTTTGCACTTGTATTAGTGTGGAAAAACCACTTTTCGCACTTGTGTTAGTGTTGAAAAACCACTTTTCACACTTGTGTTAGTGTTGAAAAACCACTTTTCGCACTTGTGTTGGTGCAGGAAACCACTTTTGCACTTGTATTAGTGTGGAAAAACCACTTTTCGCACTTGTGTTAGTGTTGAAAAACCACTTTTCGCACTTGTGTTAGTGTTGAAAAACCACTTTTCGCACTTGTGTTGGTGCAGGAAACCACTTTTGCACTTGTATTAGTGTGGAAAAAACACTTTTTGCACTTGTGATAGTGTTGAAAAACCACTTTTCGAACTTGTGTTAGTGTTGAAAAACCACTTTTCGCACTTGTGTTGGTGCAGGAAACCACTTTTGCACTTGTATTAGTGTGGAAAAACCACTTTTCGCACTTGTGTTAGTGTTGAAAAACCACTTTTCGCACTTGTGTTAGTGTTGAAAAACCACTTTTGCACTTGTGTTAGTGTTGAAAAACCACGTTTCGCACTTGTGTTGGTGCAGGAAACCACTTTTGCACTTGTATTAGTGTGGAAAAAACACTTTTCGCACTTGTGTTAGAGTAGAAAAACCACTTTTCGCACTTGTGTTAGTGCAGGTAACCACTTTTGCACTTGTATTAGTGTGGAAAAAACACTTTTCGCACTTATGTTAGTGTTGAAAAACCACTTTTCGCACTTGTGTTAGTGTTGAAAAACACTTTTCGCACTTGTGTTGGTGCAGGAAACCACTTTTGCACTTGTATTAGTGTGGAAAAAACACTTTTTGCACTTGTGATAGTGTTGAAAAACCACTTTTCGCACTTGTGTTAGTGTTGAAAAACCACTTTTCGCACTTGTGTTCGTGTTGAAAAACCACTTTTCGCACTTGTGTTGGTGCAGGAAACCACTTTTGCACTTGTATTAGTGTGGAAAAAACACTTTTTGCACTTGTGATAGTGTTGAAAAACCACTTTTCGCACTTCTGTTAGTGTAGAAAAACCACTTTTCGCACTTGTGTTGGTGCAGGAAACCACTTTTGCACTTGTATTAGTGTGGAAAAACCACTTTTTGCACTTGTGTTAGTGTTGAAAAACCACTTTTCGCACTTGTGTTAGTGTTGACAAACCACTTTTCGCACTTGTGTTGGTGCAGGAAACCACTTTTGCACTTGTATTAGTGTGGAAAAAACACTTTTTGCACTTGTGATAGTGTTGAAAAACCACTTTTCGCACTTGTGTTAGTGTTGAAAAACCACTTTTCGCACTTGTGTTGGTGCAGGAAACCACTTTTGCACTTGTATTAGTGTGGAAAAAACACTTTTTGCACTTGTGATAGTGTTGAAAAACCACTTTTCGCACCTGTGTTCATGTTGAAAAACCACTTTTCCCAATTGTGTTGGTGCAGGAAACCACTTTTGCACTTGTATTAGTGTGGAAAAACCACTTTTCGCACTTGTGTTAGTGTTGAAAAACCACTTTTCACACTTGTGTTAGTGTTGAAAAACCACTTTTCGCACTTGTGTTGGTGCAGGAAACCACTTTTGCACTTGTATTAGTGTGGAAAAACCACTTTTCGCACTTGTGTTAGTGTTGAAAAACCACTTTTCGCACTTGTGTTAGTGTTGAAAAACCACTTTTCGCACTTGTGTTGGTGCAGGAAACCACTTTTGCACTTGTATTAGTGTGGAAAAAACACTTTTTGCACTTGTGATAGTGTTGAAAAACCACTTTTCGCACTTGTGTTGGTGCAGGAAACCACTTTTGCACTTGTATTAGTGTGGAAAAAACACTTTTTGCACTTGTGATAGTGTTGAAAAACCACTTTTCGCACTTCTGTTAGTGTTGAAAAACCACTTTTCGCACTTGTGTTGGTGCAGGAAACCACTTTTGCACTTGTATTAGTGTGGAAAAAACACTTTTCGCACTTATGTTAGTGTTGAAAAACCACTTTTCGCACTTGTGTTAGTGTTGAAAAACCACTTTTCGCACTTGTGTTGGTGCAGGAAACCACTTTTGCACTTGTATTAGTGTGGAAAAAACACTTTTTGCACTTGTGATAGTGTTGAAAAACCACTTTTCGCACTTGTGTTAGTGTTGAAAAACCACTTTTCGCACTTGTGTTCGTGTTGAAAAACCACTTTTCGCACTTGTGTTGGTGCAGGAAACCACTTTTGCACTTGTATTAGTGTGGAAAAAACACTTTTTGCACTTGTGATAGTGTTGAAAAACCACTTTTCGCACTTCTGTTAGTGTAGAAAAACCACTTTTCGCACTTGTGTTGGTGCAGGAAACCACTTTTGCACTTGTATTAGTGTGGAAAAACCACTTTTTGCACTTGTGTTAGTGTTGAAAAACCACTTTTCGCACTTGTGTTAGTGTTGACAAACCACTTTTCGCACTTGTGTTGGTGCAGGAAACCACTTTTGCACTTGTATTAGTGTGGAAATAACACTTTTTGCACTTGTGATAGTGTTGAAAAACCACTTTTCGCACTTCTGTTAGTGTTGAAAAACCACTTTTCGCACTTGTGTTGGTGCAGGAAACCACTTTTGCACTTGTATTAGTGTGGAAAAAACACTTTTTGCACTTGTGATAGTGTTGAAAAACCACTTTTCGCACTTGTGTTAGTGTTGAAAAACCACATTTCGCACTTGTGTTGGTGCAGGAAACCACTTTTGCACTTGTATTAGTGTGGAAAAACCACTTTTCGCACTTGTGTTAGTGTTGAAAAACCACTTTTCGCACTTGTGTTAGTGTTGAAAAACCACTTTTCGCACTTGTGTTGGTGCAGGAAACCACTTTTGAACTTGTATTAGTGTGGAAAAAACACTTTTTGCACTTGTGATAGTGTTGAAAAACCACTTTTCGCACTTCTGTTAGTGTTGAAAAACCACTTTTCGCACTTGTGTTGGTGCAGGAAACCACTTTTGCACTTGTATTAGTGTGGAAAAACCACTTTTTGCACTTGTGTTAGTGTTGAAAAACCACTTTTCGCACTTGTGTTAGTGTTGACAAACCACTTTTCGCACTTGTGTTGGTGCAGGAAACCACTTTTGCACTTGTATTAGTGTGGAAAAAACACTTTTTGCACTTCTGATAGTGTTGAAAAACCACTTTTCGCACTTGTGTTAGTGTTGAAAAACCACTTTTCGCACTTGTGTTGGTGCAGGAAACCACTTTTGCACTTGTATTAGTGTGGAAAAACTACTTTTCGCACTTGTGTTAGTGTTGAAAAACCACTTTTCGCACTTGTGTTAGTGTTGAAAAACCACTTTTCGCACTTGTGTTAGTGTTGAAAAACCACTTTTCTCACTTGTGTTGGTGCAGGAAACCACTTTTGCACTTGTATTAGTGTGGAAAAACCACTTTTCGCACTTGTGTTAGTGTTGAAAAACCACTTTTCACACTTGTGTTAGTGTTGAAAAACCACTTTTCGCACTTGTGTTGGTGCAGGAAACCACTTTTGCACTTGTATTAGTGTGGAAAAACCACTTTTCGCACTTGTGTTAGTGTTGAAAAACCACTTTTCGCACTTGTGTTAGTGTTGACAAACCACTTTTCGCACTTGTGTTGGTGCAGGAAACCACTTTTGCACTTGTATTAGTGTGGAAAAAACACTTTTTGCACTTGTGATAGTGTTGAAAAACCACTTTTCGAACTTGTGTTAGTGTTGAAAAACCACTTTTCGCACTTGTGTTGGTGCAGGAAACCACTTTTGCACTTGTATTAGTGTGGAAAAACCACTTTTCGCACTTGTGTTAGTGTTGAAAAACCACTTTTCGCACTTGTGTTAGTGTTGAAAAACCACTTTTGCACTTGTGTTAGTGTTGAAAAACCACGTTTCGCACTTGTGTTGGTGCAGGAAACCACTTTTGCACTTGTATTAGTGTGGAAAAAACACTTTTCGCACTTGTGTTAGAGTAGAAAAACCACTTTTCGCACTTGTGTTAGTGCAGGTAACCACTTTTGCACTTGTATTAGTGTGGAAAAAACACTTTTCGCACTTATGTTAGTGTTGAAAAACCACTTTTCGCACTTGTGTTAGTGTTGAAAAACACTTTTCGCACTTGTGTTGGTGCAGGAAACCACTTTTGCACTTGTATTAGTGTGGAAAAAACACTTTTTGCACTTGTGATAGTGTTGAAAAACCACTTTTCGCACTTGTGTTAGTGTTGAAAAACCACTTTTCGCACTTGTGTTCGTGTTGAAAAACCACTTTTCGCACTTGTGTTGGTGCAGGAAACCACTTTTGCACTTGTATTAGTGTGGAAAAAACACTTTTTGCACTTGTGATAGTGTTGAAAAACCACTTTTCGCACTTCTGTTAGTGTAGAAAAACCACTTTTCGCACTTGTGTTGGTGCAGGAAACCACTTTTGCACTTGTATTAGTGTGGAAAAACCACTTTTTGCACTTGTGTTAGTGTTGACAAACCACTTTTCGCACTTGTGTTGGTGCAGGAAACCACTTTTGCACTTGTATTAGTGTGGAAAAAACACTTTTCGCACTTGTGTTAGTGTTGAAAAACCACTTTTCGCACTTGTGTTAGTGTTGAAAAACCACTTTTCGCACTTGTGTTGGTGCAGGAAACCACTTTTGCACTTGTATTAGTGTGGAAAAAACACTTTTTGCACTTGTGATAGTGTTGAAAAACCACTTTTCGAACTTGTGTTAGTGTTGAAAAACCACTTTTCGCACTTGTGTTGGTGCATGAAACCACTTTTGCACTTGTATTAGTGTGGAAAAACTACTTTTCGCACTTGTGTTAGTGTTGAAAAACCACTTTTCGCACTTGTGTTAGTGTTGAAAAACCACTTTTGCACTTGTGTTAGTGTTGAAAAACCACCTTTCACACTTGTGTTGGTGCAGGAAACCACTTTTGCACTTGTATTAGTGTGGAAAAAACACTTTTCGCACTTGTGTTAGAGTAGAAAAACCACTTTTCGCACTTGTGTTAGTGCAGGTAACCACTTTTGCACTTGTATTAGTGTGGAAAAACCACTTTTTGCACTTGTGTTGGTGCAGGAAACCACTTTTGCACTTGTATTAGTGTGGAAAAAACACTTTTTGCACTTGTGATAGTGTTGAAAAACCACTTTTCGCACTTGTGTTAGTGTTGAAAAACCACTTTTCGCACTTGTGTTGGTGCAGGAAACCACTTTTGCACTTGTATTAGTGTGGAAAAAACACTTTTCGCACTTGTGTTAGTGTTGAAAAACCACTTTTCGCACTTGTGTTAGTGTTGAAAAACCACTTTTCTCACTTGTGTTGGTGCAGGAAACCACTTTTGCACTTGTATTAGTGTGGAAAAACCACTTTTTGCACTTTTGTTAGTGTTGAAAAACCACTTTTCGCACTTGTGTTAGTGTTGAAAAACCACTTTTCGCACTTGTGTTGGTGCAGGAAACCACTTTTGCACTTGTATTAGTGTGGAAAAACCACTTTTCGCACTTGTGTTAGTGTTGAAAAACCACTTTTCGCACTTGTGTTAGTGTTGAAAAACCACTTTTCGCACTTGTGTTGGTGCAGGAAACCACTTTTGAACTTGTATTAGTGTGGAAAAAACACTTTTTGCACTTGTGATAGTGTTGAAAAACCACTTTTCGCACTTCTGTTAGTGTTGAAAAACCACTTTTCGCACTTGTGTTGGTGCAGGAAACCACTTTTGCACTTGTATTAGTGTGGAAAAACCACTTTTTGCACTTGTGTTAGTGTTGAAAAACCACTTTTCGCACTTGTGTTAGTGTTGACAAACCACTTTTCGCACTTGTGTTGGTGCAGGAAACCACTTTTGCACTTGTATTAGTGTGGAAAAAACACTTTTTGCACTTCTGATAGTGTTGAAAAACCACTTTTCGCACTTGTGTTAGTGTTGAAAAACCACTTTTCGCACTTGTGTTGGTGCAGGAAACCACTTTTGCACTTGTATTAGTGTGGAAAAACTACTTTTCGCACTTGTGTTAGTGTTGAAAAACCACTTTTCGCACTTGTGTTAGTGTTGAAAAACCACTTTTCGTACTTGTGTTAGTGTTGAAAAACCACTTTTCTCACTTGTGTTGGTGCAGGAAACCACTTTTGCACTTGTATTAGTGTGGAAAAACCACTTTTCGCACTTGTGTTAGTGTTGAAAAACCACTTTTCACACTTGTGTTAGTGTTGAAAAACCACTTTTCGCACTTGTGTTGGTGCAGGAAACCACTTTTGCACTTGTATTAGTGTGGAAAAACCACTTTTCGCACTTGTGTTAGTGTTGAAAAACCACTTTTCGCACTTGTGTTAGTGTTGACAAACCACTTTTCGCACTTGTGTTGGTGCAGGAAACCACTTTTGCACTTGTATTAGTGTGGAAAAAACACTTTTTGCACTTGTGATAGTGTTGAAAAACCACTTTTCGAACTTGTGTTAGTGTTGAAAAACCACTTTTCGCACTTGTGTTGGTGCAGGAAACCACTTTTGCACTTGTATTAGTGTGGAAAAACCACTTTTCGCACTTGTGTTAGTGTTGAAAAACCACTTTTCGCACTTGTGTTAGTGTTGAAAAACCACTTTTGCACTTGTGTTAGTGTTGAAAAACCACGTTTCGCACTTGTGTTGGTGCAGGAAACCACTTTTGCACTTGTATTAGTGTGGAAAAAACACTTTTCGCACTTGTGTTAGAGTAGAAAAACCACTTTTCGCACTTGTGTTAGTGCAGGTAACCACTTTTGCACTTGTATTAGTGTGGAAAAAACACTTTTCGCACTTATGTTAGTGTTGAAAAACCACTTTTCGCACTTGTGTTAGTGTTGAAAAACACTTTTCGCACTTGTGTTGGTGCAGGAAACCACTTTTGCACTTGTATTAGTGTGGAAAAAACACTTTTTGCACTTGTGATAGTGTTGAAAAACCACTTTTCGCACTTGTGTTAGTGTTGAAAAACCACTTTTCGCACTTGTGTTCGTGTTGAAAAACCACTTTTCGCACTTGTGTTGGTGCAGGAAACCACTTTTGCACTTGTATTAGTGTGGAAAAAACACTTTTTGCACTTGTGATAGTGTTGAAAAACCACTTTTCGCACTTCTGTTAGTGTAGAAAAACCACTTTTCGCACTTGTGTTGGTGCAGGAAACCACTTTTGCACTTGTATTAGTGTGGAAAAACCACTTTTTGCACTTGTGTTAGTGTTGACAAACCACTTTTCGCACTTGTGTTGGTGCAGGAAACCACTTTTGCACTTGTATTAGTGTGGAAAAAACACTTTTCGCACTTGTGTTAGTGTTGAAAAACCACTTTTCGCACTTGTGTTAGTGTTGAAAAACCACTTTTCGCACTTGTGTTGGTGCAGGAAACCACTTTTGCACTTGTATTAGTGTGGAAAAAACACTTTTTGCACTTGTGATAGTGTTGAAAAACCACTTTTCGAACTTGTGTTAGTGTTGAAAAACCACTTTTCGCACTTGTGTTGGTGCATGAAACCACTTTTGCACTTGTATTAGTGTGGAAAAACTACTTTTCGCACTTGTGTTAGTGTTGAAAAACCACTTTTCGCACTTGTGTTAGTGTTGAAAAACCACTTTTGCACTTGTGTTAGTGTTGAAAAACCACCTTTCACACTTGTGTTGGTGCAGGAAACCACTTTTGCACTTGTATTAGTGTGGAAAAAACACTTTTCGCACTTGTGTTAGAGTAGAAAAACCACTTTTCGCACTTGTGTTAGTGCAGGTAACCACTTTTGCACTTGTATTAGTGTGGAAAAACCACTTTTTGCACTTGTGTTGGTGCAGGAAACCACTTTTGCACTTGTATTAGTGTGGAAAAAACACTTTTTGCACTTGTGATAGTGTTGAAAAACCACTTTTCGCACTTGTGTTAGTGTTGAAAAACCACTTTTCGCACTTGTGTTGGTGCAGGAAACCACTTTTGCACTTGTATTAGTGTGGAAAAAACACTTTTCGCACTTGTGTTAGTGTTGAAAAACCACTTTTCGCACTTGTGTTAGTGTTGAAAAACCACTTTTCTCACTTGTGTTGGTGCAGGAAACCACTTTTGCACTTGTATTAGTGTGGAAAAACCACTTTTCGCACTTGTGTTAATGTTGAAAAACCACTTTTCGCACTTGTGTTAGTGTTGAAAAACCACTTTTCGCGCTTGTGTTGGTGCAGGAAACCACTTTTGCACTTGTATTAGTGTGGAAAAAACACTTTTTGCACTTGTGTTAGTGTTGAAAAACCACTTTTCGCACTTGTGTTAGTGTTGAAAAACCACTTTTCGCGCTTGTGTTGGTGCAGGAAACCACTTTTGCACTTGTATTAGTGTGGAAAAACCACTTTTCGCACTTGTGTTAGTGTTGAAAAACCACATTTCACACTTGTGTTAGTGTTGAAAAACCACTTTTCGCACTTGTGTTGGTGCAGGAAACCACTTTTGCACTTGTATTAGTGTGGAAAAACCACTTTTCGCACTTGTGTTAGTGTTGAAAAACCACTTTTCACACTTGTGTTAGTGTTGAAAAACCACTTTTCGCACTTGTGTTGGTGCAGGAAACCACTTTTGCACTTGTATTAGTGTGGAAATAACACTTTTTGCACTTGTGATAGTGTTGAAAAACCACTTTTCGCACTTCTGTTAGTGTTGAAAAACCACTTTTCGCACTTGTGTTGGTGCAGGAAACCACTTTTGCACTTGTATTAGTGTGGAGAAAACACTTTTTGCACTTGTGATAGTGTTGAAAAACCACTTTTCGCACTTGTGTTAGTGTTGAAAAACCACATTTCGCACTTGTGTTGGTGCAGGAAACCACTTTTGCACTTGTATTAGTGTGGAAAAACCACTTTTCGCACTTGTGTTAGTGTTGAAAAACCACTTTTCGCACTTGTGTTAGTGTTGAAAAACCACTTTTCGCACTTGTGTTGGTGCAGGAAACCACTTTTGAACTTGTATTAGTGTGGAAAAAACACTTTTTGCACTTGTGATAGTGTTGAAAAACCACTTTTCGCACTTCTGTTAGTGTTGAAAAACCACTTTTCGCACTTGTGTTGGTGCAGGAAACCACTTTTGCACTTGTATTAGTGTGGAAAAACCACTTTTTGCACTTGTGTTAGTGTTGAAAAACCACTTTTCGCACTTGTGTTAGTGTTGACAAACCACTTTTCGCACTTGTGTTGGTGCAGGAAACCACTTTTGCACTTGTATTAGTGTGGAAAAAACACTTTTTGCACTTCTGATAGTGTTGAAAAACCACTTTTCGCACTTGTGTTAGTGTTGAAAAACCACTTTTCGCACTTGTGTTGGTGCAGGAAACCACTTTTGCACTTGTATTAGTGTGGAAAAACTACTTTTCGCACTTGTGTTAGTGTTGAAAAACCACTTTTCGCACTTGTGTTAGTGTTGAAAAACCACTTTTGCACTTGTGTTAGTGTTGAAAAACCACCTTTCACACTTGTGTTGGTGCAGGAAACCACTTTTGCACTTGTATTAGTGTGGAAAAAACACTTTTCGCACTTGTGTTAGAGTAGAAAAACCACTTTTCGCACTTGTGTTAGTGCAGGTAACCACTTTTGCACTTGTATTAGTGTGGAAAAACCACTTTTTGCACTTGTGTTGGTGCAGGAAACCACTTTTGCACTTGTATTAGTGTGGAAAAAACACTTTTTGCACTTGTGATAGTGTTGAAAAACCACTTTTCGCACTTGTGTTAGTGTTGAAAAACCACTTTTCGCACTTGTGTTGGTGCAGGAAACCACTTTTGCACTTGTATTAGTGTGGAAAAACCACTTTTCGCACTTGTGTTAGTGTTGAAAAACCACTTTTCACACTTGTGTTAGTGTTGAAAAACCACTTTTCGCACTTGTGTTGGTGCAGGAAACCACTTTTGCACTTGTATTAGTGTGGAAATAACACTTTTTGCACTTGTGATAGTGTTGAAAAACCACTTTTCGCACTTCTGTTAGTGTTGAAAAACCACTTTTCGCACTTGTGTTGGTGCAGGAAACCACTTTTGCACTTGTATTAGTGTGGAAAAAACACTTTTTGCACTTGTGATAGTGTTGAAAAACCACTTTTCGCACTTGTGTTAGTGTTGAAAAACCACATTTCGCACTTGTGTTGGTGCAGGAAACCACTTTTGCACTTGTATTAGTGTGGAAAAACCACTTTTCGCACTTGTGTTAGTGTTGAAAAACCACTTTTCGCACTTGTGTTAGTGTTGAAAAACCACTTTTCGCACTTGTGTTGGTGCAGGAAACCACTTTTGAACTTGTATTAGTGTGGAAAAAACACTTTTTGCACTTGTGATAGTGTTGAAAAACCACTTTTCGCACTTCTGTTAGTGTTGAAAAACCACTTTTCGCACTTGTGTTGGTGCAGGAAACCACTTTTGCACTTGTATTAGTGTGGAAAAACCACTTTTTGCACTTGTGTTAGTGTTGAAAAACCACTTTTCGCACTTGTGTTAGTGTTGACAAACCACTTTTCGCACTTGTGTTGGTGCAGGAAACCACTTTTGCACTTGTATTAGTGTGGAAAAAACACTTTTTGCACTTCTGATAGTGTTGAAAAACCACTTTTCGCACTTGTGTTAGTGTTGAAAAACCACTTTTCGCACTTGTGTTGGTGCAGGAAACCACTTTTGCACTTGTATTAGTGTGGAAAAACTACTTTTCGCACTTGTGTTAGTGTTGAAAAACCACTTTTCGCACTTGTGTTAGTGTTGAAAAACCACTTTTGCACTTGTGTTAGTGTTGAAAAACCACCTTTCACACTTGTGTTGGTGCAGGAAACCACTTTTGCACTTGTATTAGTGTGGAAAAAACACTTTTCGCACTTGTGTTAGAGTAGAAAAACCACTTTTCGCACTTGTGTTAGTGCAGGTAACCACTTTTGCACTTGTATTAGTGTGGAAAAACCACTTTTTGCACTTGTGTTGGTGCAGGAAACCACTTTTGCACTTGTATTAGTGTGGAAAAAACACTTTTTGCACTTGTGATAGTGTTGAAAAACCACTTTTCGCACTTGTGTTAGTGTTGAAAAACCACTTTTCGCACTTGTGTTGGTGCAGGAAACCACTTTTGCACTTGTATTAGTGTGGAAAAAACACTTTTCGCACTTGTGTTAGTGTTGAAAAACCACTTTTCGCACTTGTGTTAGTGTTGAAAAACCACTTTTCTCACTTGTGTTGGTGCAGGAAACCACTTTTGCACTTGTATTAGTGTGGAAAAACCACTTTTCGCACTTGTGTTAATGTTGAAAAACCACTTTTCGCACTTGTGTTAGTGTTGAAAAACCACTTTTCGCGCTTGTGTTGGTGCAGGAAACCACTTTTGCACTTGTATTAGTGTGGAAAAAACACTTTTTGCACTTGTGTTAGTGTTGAAAAACCACTTTTCGCACTTGTGTTAGTGTTGAAAAACCACTTTTCGCGCTTGTGTTGGTGCAGGAAACCACTTTTGCACTTGTATTAGTGTGGAAAAACCACTTTTCGCACTTGTGTTAGTGTTGAAAAACCACATTTCACACTTGTGTTAGTGTTGAAAAACCACTTTTCGCACTTGTGTTGGTGCAGGAAACCACTTTTGCACTTGTATTAGTGTGGAAAAACCACTTTTCGCACTTGTGTTAGTGTTGAAAAACCACTTTTCCCACTTGTGTTAGTGTTGAAAAACCACTTTTCGCACTTGTGTTGGTGCAGGAAACCACTTTTGCACTTGTATTAGTGTGGAAATAACACTTTTTGCACTTGTGATAGTGTTGAAAAACCACTTTTCGCACTTCTGTTAGTGTTGAAAAACCACTTTTCGCACTTGTGTTGGTGCAGGAAACCACTTTTGCACTTGTATTAGTGTGGAAAAAACACTTTTTGCACTTGTGATAGTGTTGAAAAACCACTTTTCGCACTTGTGTTAGTGTTGAAAAACCACATTTCGCACTTGTGTTGGTGCAGGAAACCACTTTTGCACTTGTATTAGTGTGGAAAAACCACTTTTCGCACTTGTGTTAGTGTTGAAAAACCACTTTTCGCACTTGTGTTAGTGTTGAAAAACCACTTTTCGCACTTGTGTTGGTGCAGGAAACCACTTTTGAACTTGTATTAGTGTGGAAAAAACACTTTTTGCACTTGTGATAGTGTTGAAAAACCACTTTTCGCACTTCTGTTAGTGTTGAAAAACCACTTTTCGCACTTGTGTTGGTGCAGGAAACCACTTTTGCACTTGTATTAGTGTGGAAAAACCACTTTTTGCACTTGTGTTAGTGTTGAAAAACCACTTTTCGCACTTGTGTTAGTGTTGACAAACCACTTTTCGCACTTGTGTTGGTGCAGGAAACCACTTTTGCACTTGTATTAGTGTGGAAAAAACACTTTTTGCACTTCTGATAGTGTTGAAAAACCACTTTTCGCACTTGTGTTAGTGTTGAAAAACCACTTTTCGCACTTGTGTTGGTGCAGGAAACCACTTTTGCACTTGTATTAGTGTGGAAAAAACACTTTTCGCACTTATGTTAGTGTTGAAAAACCACTTTTCGCACTTGTGTTAGTGTTGAAAAACCACTTTTCGCACTTGTGTTGGTGCAGGAAACCACTTTTGCACTTGTATTAGTGTGGAAAAAACACTTTTTGCACTTGTGATAGTGTTGAAAAACCACTTTTCGCACTTGTGTTCGTGTTGAAAAACCACTTTTCCCAATTGTGTTGGTGCAGGAAACCACTTTTGCACTTGTATTAGTGTGGAAAAACCACTTTTCGCACTTGTGTTAGTGTTGAAAAACCACTTTTCACACTTGTGTTAGTGTTGAAAAACCACTTTTCGCACTTGTGTTGGTGCAGGAAACCACTTTTGCACTTGTATTAGTGTGGAAAAACCACTTTTCGCACTTGTGTTAGTGTTGAAAAACCACTTTTCGCACTTGTGTTAGTGTTGAAAAACCACTTTTCGCACTTGTGTTGGTGCAGGAAACCACTTTTGCACTTGTATTAGTGTGGAAAAAACACTTTTTGCACTTGTGATAGTGTTGAAAAACCACTTTTCGAACTTGTGTTAGTGTTGAAAAACCACTTTTCGCACTTGTGTTGGTGCAGGAAACCACTTTTGCACTTGTATTAGTGTGGAAAAATCACTTTTCGCACTTGTGTTAGTGTTGAAAAACCACTTTTCGCACTTGTGTTAGTGTTGAAAAACCACTTTTGCACTTGTGTTAGTGTTGAAAAACCACGTTTCGCACTTGTGTTGGTGCAGGAAACCACTTTTGCACTTGTATTAGTGTGGAAAAAACACTTTTCGCACTTGTGTTAGAGTAGAAAAACCACTTTTCGCACTTGTGTTAGTGCAGGTAACCACTTTTGCACTTGTATTAGTGTGGAAAAAACACTTTTCGCACTTATGTTAGTGTTGAAAAACCACTTTTCGCACTTGTGTTAGTGTTGAAAAACCACTTTTCGCACTTGTGTTGGTGCAGGAAACCACTTTTGCACTTGTATTAGTGTGGAAAAAACACTTTTTGCACTTGTGATAGTGTTGAAAAACCACTTTTCGCACTTGTGTTAGTGTTGAAAAACCACTTTTCGCACTTGTGTTCGTGTTGAAAAACCACTTTTCGCACTTGTATTGGTGCAGGAAACCACTTTTGCACTTGTATTAGTGTGGAAAAAACACTTTTTGCACTTGTGATAGTGTTGAAAAACCACTTTTCGCACTTCTGTTAGTGTAGAAAAACCACTTTTCGCACTTGTGTTGGTGCAGGAAACCACTTTTGCACTTGTATTAGTGTGGAAAAAACACTTTTTGCACTTGTGTTAGTGTTGAAAAACCACTTTTCGCACTTGTGTTAGTGTTGAAAAACCACTTTTCGCACTTGTGTTGGTGCAGGAAACCACTTTTGCACTTGTATTAGTGTGGAAAAAACACTTTTTGCACTTGTGATAGTGTTGAAAAACCACTTTTCGCACCTGTGTTCATGTTGAAAAACCACTTTTCGCAATTGTGTTGGTGCAGGAAACCACTTTTGCACTTGTATTAGTGTGGAAAAACCACTTTTCGCACTTGTGTTAGTGTTGAAAAACCACTTTTCACACTTGTGTTAGTGTTGAAAAACCACTTTTCGCACTTGTGTTGGTGCAGGAAACCACTTTTGCACTTGTATTAGTGTGGAAAAACCACTTTTCGCACTTGTGTTAGTGTTGAAAAACCACTTTTCGCACTTGTGTTAGTGTTGAAAAACCACTTTTCGCACTTGTGTTGGTGCAGGAAACCACTTTTGCACTTGTATTAGTGTGGAAAAAACACTTTTTGCACTTGTGATAGTGTTGAAAAACCACTTTTCGCACTTGTGTTGGTGCAGGAAACCACTTTTGCACTTGTATTAGTGTGGAAAAAACACTTTTTGCACTTGTGATAGTGTTGAAAAACCACTTTTCGCACTTCTGTTAGTGTTGAAAAACCACTTTTCGCACTTGTGTTGGTGCAGGAAACCACTTTTGCACTTGTATTAGTGTGGAAAAAACACTTTTCGCACTTATGTTAGTGTTGAAAAACCACTTTTCGCACTTGTGTTAGTGTTGAAAAACCACTTTTCGCACTTGTGTTGGTGCAGGAAACCACTTTTGCACTTGTATTAGTGTGGAAAAAACACTTTTTGCACTTGTGATAGTGTTGAAAAACCACTTTTCGCACTTGTGTTCGTGTTGAAAAACCACTTTTCCCAATTGTGTTGGTGCAGGAAACCACTTTTGCACTTGTATTAGTGTGGAAAAACCACTTTTCGCACTTGTGTTAGTGTTGAAAAACCACTTTTCACACTTGTGTTAGTGTTGAAAAACCACTTTTCGCACTTGTGTTGTTGCAGGAAACCACTTTTGCACTTGTATTAGTGTGGAAAAACCACTTTTCGCACTTGTGTTAGTGTTGAAAAACCACTTTTCGCACTTGTGTTAGTGTTGAAAAACCACTTTTCGCACTTGTGTTGGTGCAGGAAACCACTTTTGCACTTGTATTAGTGTGGAAAAAACACTTTTTGCACTTGTGATAGTGTTGAAAAACCACTTTTCGAACTTGTGTTAGTGTTGAAAAACCACTTTTCGCACTTGTGTTGGTGCAGGAAACCACTTTTGCACTTGTATTAGTGTGGAAAAACTACTTTTCGCACTTGTGTTAGTGTTGAAAAACCACTTTTCGCACTTGTGTTAGTGTTGAAAAACCACTTTTGCACTTGTGTTAGTGTTGAAAAACCACCTTTCACACTTGTGTTGGTGCAGGAAACCACTTTTGCACTTGTATTAGTGTGGAAAAAACACTTTTCGCACTTGTGTTAGAGTAGAAAAACCACTTTTCGCACTTGTGTTAGTGCAGGTAACCACTTTTGCACTTGTATTAGTGTGGAAAAACCACTTTTCGCACTTGTGTTGGTGCAGGAAACCACTTTTGCACTTGTATTAGTGTGGAAAAAACACTTTTTGCACTTCTGATAGTGTTGAAAAACCACTTTTCGCACTTGTGTTAGTGTTGAAAAACCACTTTTCGCACTTGTGTTGGTGCAGGAAACCACTTTTGCGCTTGTATTAGTGTGGAAAAAACACTTTTCGCACTTATGTTAGTGTTGAAAAACCACTTTTCGCACTTGTGTTAGTGTTGAAAAACCACTTTTCGCACTTGTGTTGGTGCAGGAAACCACTTTTGCACTTGTATTAGTGTGGAAAAATCCTTTTTGCACTTGTGATAGTGTTGAAAAACCACTTTTCGCACTTGTGTTCGTGTTGAAAAACCACTTTTCCCAATTGTGTTGGTGCAGGAAACCACTTTTGCACTTGTATTAGTGTGGAAAAACCACTTTTCGCACTTGTGTTAGTGTTGAAAAACCACTTTTCACACTTGTGTTAGTGTTGAAAAACCACTTTTTGCACTTGTGTTGGTGCAGGAAACCACTTTTGCACTTGTATTAGTGTGGAAAAACCACTTTTCGCACTTGTGTTAGTGTTGAAAAACCACTTTTCGCACTTGTGTTAGTGTTGAAAAACCACTTTTCGCACTTGTGTTGGTGCAGGAAACCACTTTTGCACTTGTATTAGTGTGGAAAAAACACTTTTTGCACTTGTGATAGTGTTGAAAAACCACTTTTCGAACTTGTGTTAGTGTTGAAAAACCACTTTTCGCACTTGTGTTGGTGCAGGAAACCACTTTTGCACTTGTATTAGTGTGGAAAAACCACTTTTCGCACTTGTGTTAGTGTTGAAAAACCACTTTTCGCACTTGTGTTAGTGTTGAAAAACCACTTTTGCACTTGTGTTAGTGTTGAAAAACCACGTTTCGCACTTGTGTTGGTGCAGGAAACCACTTTTGCACTTGTATTAGTGTGGAAAAAACACTTTTCGCACTTGTGTTAGAGTAGAAAAACCACTTTTCGCACTTGTGTTAGTGCAGGTAACCACTTTTGCACTTGTATTAGTGTGGAAAAAACACTTTTCGCACTTATGTTAGTGTTGAAAAACCACTTTTCGCACTTGTGTTAGTGTTGAAAAACACTTTTCGCACTTGTGTTGGTGCAGGAAACCACTTTTGCACTTGTATTAGTGTGGAAAAAACACTTTTTGCACTTGTGATAGTGTTGAAAAACCACTTTTCGCACTTGTGTTAGTGTTGAAAAACCACTTTTCGCACTTGTGTTCGTGTTGAAAAACCACTTTTCGCACTTGTGTTGGTGCAGGAAACCACTTTTGCACTTGTATTAGTGTGGAAAAAACACTTTTTGCACTTGTGATAGTGTTGAAAAACCACTTTTCGCACTTCTGTTAGTGTAGAAAAACCACTTTTCGCACTTGTGTTGGTGCAGGAAACCACTTTTGCACTTGTATTAGTGTGGAAAAACCACTTTTTGCACTTGTGTTAGTGTTGAAAAACCACTTTTCGCACTTGTGTTAGTGTTGACAAACCACTTTTCGCACTTGTGTTGGTGCAGGAAACCACTTTTGCACTTGTATTAGTGTGGAAAAAACACTTTTTGCACTTGTGATAGTGTTGAAAAACCACTTTTCGCACTTGTGTTAGTGTTGAAAAACCACTTTTCGCACTTGTGTTGGTGCAGGAAACCACTTTTGCACTTGTATTAGTGTGGAAAAAACACTTTTTGCACTTGTGATAGTGTTGAAAAACCACTTTTCGCACCTGTGTTCATGTTGAAAAACCACTTTTCCCAATTGTGTTGGTGCAGGAAACCACTTTTGCACTTGTATTAGTGTGGAAAAACCACTTTTCGCACTTGTGTTAGTGTTGAAAAACCACTTTTCACACTTGTGTTAGTGTTGAAAAACCACTTTTCGCACTTGTGTTGGTGCAGGAAACCACTTTTGCACTTGTATTAGTGTGGAAAAACCACTTTTCGCACTTGTGTTAGTGTTGAAAAACCACTTTTCGCACTTGTGTTAGTGTTGAAAAACCACTTTTCGCACTTGTGTTGGTGCAGGAAACCACTTTTGCACTTGTATTAGTGTGGAAAAAACACTTTTTGCACTTGTGATAGTGTTGAAAAACCACTTTTCGCACTTGTGTTGGTGCAGGAAACCACTTTTGCACTTGTATTAGTGTGGAAAAAACACTTTTTGCACTTGTGATAGTGTTGAAAAACCACTTTTCGCACTTCTGTTAGTGTTGAAAAACCACTTTTCGCACTTGTGTTGGTGCAGGAAACCACTTTTGCACTTGTATTAGTGTGGAAAAAACACTTTTCGCACTTATGTTAGTGTTGAAAAACCACTTTTCGCACTTGTGTTAGTGTTGAAAAACCACTTTTCGCACTTGTGTTGGTGCAGGAAACCACTTTTGCACTTGTATTAGTGTGGAAAAAACACTTTTTGCACTTGTGATAGTGTTGAAAAACCACTTTTCGCACTTGTGTTCGTGTTGAAAAACCACTTTTCCCAATTGTGTTGGTGCAGGAAACCACTTTTGCACTTGTATTAGTGTGGAAAAACCACTTTTCGCACTTGTGTTAGTGTTGAAAAACCACTTTTCACACTTGTGTTAGTGTTGAAAAACCACTTTTCGCACTTGTGTTGGTGCAGGAAACCACTTTTGCACTTGTATTAGTGTGGAAAAACCACTTTTCGCACTTGTGTTAGTGTTGAAAAACCACTTTTCGCACTTGTGTTAGTGTTGAAAAACCACTTTTCGCACTTGTGTTGGTGCAGGAAACCACTTTTGCACTTGTATTAGTGTGGAAAAAACACTTTTTGCACTTGTGATAGTGTGGAAAAAACAAAACTTGTGATAGTGCGAAAAGTGGTTTTTCAACACTAACACAGTGTTGAAAAACCAAAAACCGCACTTGTGTTAGTGTTGAAAAACCACTTTTCGCACTTGTGTTGGTGCAGGAAACCACTTTTGCACTTGTATTAGTGTGGAAAAAACACTTTTTGCACCTGTGATAGTGTTGAAAAACCACTTTTCGCACTTGTGTTCGTGTTGAAAAACCACTTTTCCCAATTGTGTTGGTGCAGGAAACCACTTTTGCACTTGTATTAGTGTGGAAAAACCACTTTTCGCACTTGTGTTAGTGTTGAAAAACCACTTTTCACACTTGTGTTAGTGTTGAAAAACCACTTTTCGCACTTGTGTTGGTGCAGGAAACCACTTTTGCACTTGTATTAGTGTGGAAAAACCACTTTTCGCACTTGTGTTAGTGTTGAAAAACCACTTTTCGCACTTGTGTTGGTGCAGGAAACCACTTTTGCACTTGTATTAGTGTGGAAAAACCACTTTTCACACTTGTGTTAGTGTTGAAAAACCACTTTTCGCACTTGTGTTGGTGCAGGAAACCACTTTTGCACTTGTATTAGTGTGGAAAAACCACTTTTCGCACTTGTGTTAGTGTTGAAAAATCACTTTTCACACTTGTGTTGGTGCAGGAAACCACTTTTGCACTTGTATTAGTGTGGAAAAAACACTTTTCGCACTTGTGTTAGTGTTGAAAAACCACTTTTCGCACTTGTGTTGGTGCAGGAAACCACTTTTGAACTTGTATTAGTGTGGAAAAAACACTTTTTGCACTTGTGATAGTGTTGAAAAACCACTTTTCGCACTTGTGTTAGTGTTGAAAAACCACTTTTCGCACTTGTGTTGGTGCAGGAAACCACTTTTGCACTTGTATTAGTGTGGAAAAAACCACTTTTCGCACTTGTGTTAGTGTTGAAAAACCACTTTTCGCACTTGTGTTCGTGTTGAAAAACCACTTTTCGCACTTGTGTTAGTGTTGACAAACCACTTTTCGCACTTGTGTTGGTGCAGGAAACCACTTTTGCACTTGTATTAGTGTGGAAAAAACACTTTTTGCACTTGTGATAGTGTTGAAAAACCACTTTTCGCACTTGTGTTAGTGTTGAAAAACCACTTTTCGCACTTGTGTTGGTGCAGGAAACCACTTTTGCACTTGTATTAGTGTGGAAAAACCACTTTTCGCACTTGTGTTAGTGTTGAAAAACCACTTTTCGCACTTGTGTTGGTGCAGGAAACCACTTTTGCACTTGTATTAGTGTGGAAAAACCACTTTTCGCACTTGTGTTAGTGTTGAAAAACCACTTTTCACACTTGTGTTAGTGTTGAAAAACCACTTTTCGCACTTGTGTTGGTGCAGGAAACCACTTTTGCACTTGTATTAGTGTGGAAAAACCACTTTTCGCACTTGTGTTAGTGTTGAAAAACCACTTTTCACACTTGTGTTAGTGTTGAAAAACCACTTTTCGCACTTGTGTTGGTGCAGGAAACCACTTTTGCACTTGTATTAGTGTGGAAAAACCACTTTTCGCACTTGTGTTCGTGTTGAAAAACCACTTTTCCCAATTGTGTTGGTGCAGGAAACCACTTTTGCACTTGTATTAGTGTGGAAAAACCACTTTTCGCACTTGTGTTAGTGTTGAAAAACCACTTTTCACACTTGTGTTAGTGTTGAAAAACCACTTTTCGCACTTGTGTTGGTGCAGGAAACCACTTTTGCACTTGTATTAGTGTGGAAAAACCACTTTTCGCACTTGTGTTAGTGTTGAAAAACCAAATTTCGCACTTGTGTTGGTGCAGGAAACCACTTTTGCACTTGTATTAGTGTGGAAAAACCACTTTTCGCACTTGTGTTAGTGTTGAAAAATCACTTTTCGCACTTGTGTTGGTGCAGGAAACCACTTTTGCACTTGTATTAGTGTGGAAAAAACACTTTTCGCACTTGTGTTAGTGTTGAAAAACCACTTTTCGCACTTGTGTTGGTGCAGGAAACCACTTTTGCACTTGTATTAGTGTGGAAAAAACACTTTTTGCACTTGTGATAGTGTTGAAAAACCACTTTTCGCACTTGTGTTAGTGTTGAAAAACCACTTTTCGCACTTGTGTTGGTGCAGGAAACCACTTTTGCACTTGTATTAGTGTGGAAAAAACCACTTTTCGCACTTGTGTTAGTGTTGAAAAACCACTTTTCGCACTTGTGTTCATGTTGAAAAACCACTTTTCGCACTTGTGTTGGTGCAGGAAACCACTTTTGCACTTGTATTAGTGTGGAAAAAACACTTTTTGCACTTGTGATAGTGTTGAAAAACCACTTTTCGCACTTCTGTTAGTGTAGAAAAACCACTTTTCGCACTTGTGTTGGTGCAGGAAATCACTTTTGCACTTGTATTAGTGTGGAAAAACCACTTTTTGCACTTGTGTTAGTGTTGAAAAACCACTTTTCGCACTTGTGTTAGTGTTGACAAACCACTTTTCGCACTTGTGTTGGTGCAGGAAACCACTTTTGCACTTGTATTAGTGTGGAAAAAACACTTTTTGCACTTGTGATAGTGTTGAAAAACCACTTTTCGCACTTGTGTTAGTGTTGAAAAACCACTTTTCGCACTTGTGTTGGTGCAGGAAACCACTTTTGCACTTGTATTAGTGTGGAAAAAACACTTTTTGCACTTGTGATAGTGTTGAAAAACCACTTTTCGCACTTGTGTTCGTGTTGAAAAACCACTTTTCCCAATTGTGTTGGTGCAGGAAACCACTTTTGCACTTGTATTAGTGTGGAAAAACCACTTTTCGCACTTGTGTTAGTGTTGAAAAACCACTTTTCACACTTGTGTTAGTGTTGAAAAACCACTTTTCGCACTTGTGTTGGTGCAGGAAACCACTTTTGCACTTGTATTAGTGTGGAAAAACCACTTTTCGCACTTGTGTTAGTGTTGAAAAACCACTTTTCGCACTTGTGTTAGTGTTGAAAAACCACTTTTCGCACTTGTGTTGGTGCAGGAAACCACTTTTGCACTTGTATTAGTGTGGAAAAAACACTTTTTGCACTTGTGATAGTGTTGAAAAACCACTTTTCGCACTTCTGTTAGTGTTGAAAAACCACTTTTCGCACTTGTGTTGGTGCAGGAAACCACTTTTGCACCTGTATTAGTGTGGAAAAACCACTTTTTGCACTTGTGTTAGTGTTGAAAAACCACTTTTCGCACTTGTGTTAGTGTTGACAAACCACTTTTCGCACTTGTGTTGGTGCAGGAAACCACTTTTGCACTTGTATTAGTGTGGAAAAAACACTTTTTGCACTTGTGATAGTGTTGAAAAACCACTTTTTGCACTTGTGTTAGTGTTGAAAAACCACTTTTCGCACTTGTGTTGGTGCAGGAAACCACTTTTGCACTTGTATTAGTGTGGAAAAAACACTTCACACTTATGTTAGTGTTGAAAAACCACTTTTCGCACTTGTGTTAGTGTTGAAAAACGACTTTTCGCACTTGTGTTGGTGCAGGAAACCACTTTTGCACTTGTATTAGTGTGGAAAAACCACTTTTCGCACTTGTGTTAGTGTTGAAAAACCACTTTTCACACTTGTGTTAGTGTTGAAAAACCACTTTTCGCACTTGTGTTGGTGCAGGAAACCACTTTTGCACTTGTATTAGTGTGGAAAAACCACTTTTCGCACTTGTGTTAGTGTTGAAAAACCACTTTTCTCACTTGTGTTGGTGTTGAAAAAACACTTTTCGCACTTGTGTTAGTGTTGAAAAACCACTTTTCGCACTTGTGTTAGTGTTGAAAAACCACTTTTCTCACTTGTGTTGGTGTTGAAAAACCACTTTTCGCACTTGTGTTGGTGTTGAAAAACCACTTTTCGCACTTGTGTTGGTGTTGAAAAACCACTTTTCGCACTTGTGTTGGTGCAGGAAACCACTTTTGCACTTGTATTAGTGTGGAAAAAACACTTTTTGCACTTGTGATAGTGTTGAAAAACCACTTTTCGCACTTCTGTTAGTGTTGAAAAACCACTTTTCGCACTTGTGTTGGTGCAGGAAACCACTTTTGCACTTGTATTAGTGTGGAAAAACCACTTTTTGCACTTGTGTTAGTGTTGAAAAACCACTTTTCGCACTTGTGTTAGTGTTGACAAACCACTTTTTGCACTTGTGTTGGTGCAGGAAACCACTTTTGCACTTGTATTAGTGTGGAAAAAACACTTTTTGCACTTGTGATAGTGTTGAAAAACCACTTTTCGCACTTGTGTTAGTGTTGAAAAACCACTTTTCGCACTTGTGTTGGTGCAGGAAACCACTTTTGCACTTGTATTAGTGTGGAAAAAACACTTTTCGCACTTGTGTTAGTGTTGAAAAACCACTTTTCGCACTTGTGTTAGTGTTGAAAAACCACTTTTCTCACTTGTGTTGGTGCAGGAAACCACTTTTGCACTTGTATTAGTGTGGAAAAACCACTTTTCGCACTTGTGTTAATGTTGAAAAACCACTTTTCGCACTTGTGTTAGTGTTGAAAAACCACTTTTCGCGCTTGTGTTGGTGCAGGAAACCACTTTTGCACTTGTATTAGTGTGGAAAAAACACTTTTTGCACTTGTGTTAGTGTTGAAAAACCACTTTTCGCACTTGTGTTAGTGTTGAAAAACCACTTTTCGCGCTTGTGTTGGTGCAGGAAACCACTTTTGCACTTGTATTAGTGTGGAAAAAACACTTTTTGCACTTGTGATAGTGTTGAAAAACCACTTTTTGCACTTGTGTTAGTGTTGAAAAACCACTTTTCGCACTTGTGTTGGTGCAGGAAACCACTTTTGCACTTGTATTAGTGTGGAAAAAACACTTCGCACTTATGTTAGTGTTGAAAAACCACTTTTCGCACTTGTGTTAGTGTTGAAAAACGACTTTTCGCACTTGTGTTGGTGCAGGAAACCACTTTTGCACTTGTATTAGTGTGGAAAAACCACTTTTCGCACTTGTGTTAGTGTTGAAAAACCACTTTTCACACTTGTGTTAGTGTTGAAAAACCACTTTTCGCACTTGTGTTGGTGCAGGAAACCACTTTTGCACTTGTATTAGTGTGGAAAAACCACTTTTCGCACTTGTGGTAGTGTTGAAAAACCACTTTTCTCACTTGTGTTGGTGTTGAAAAAACACTTTTCGCACTTGTGTTAGTGTTGAAAAACCACTTTTCGCACTTGTGTTAGTGTTGAAAAACCACTTTTCTCACTTGTGTTGGTGTTGAAAAACCACTTTTCGCACTTGTGTTGGTGTTGAAAAACCACTTTTCGCACTTGTGTTGGTGCAGGAAACCACTTTTGCACTTGTATTAGTGTGGAAAAAACACTTTTTGCACTTGTGATAGTGTTGAAAAACCACTTTTCGCACTTCTGTTAGTGTTGAAAAACCACTTTTCGCACTTGTGTTGGTGCAGGAAACCACTTTTGCACTTGTATTAGTGTGGAAAAACCACTTTTTGCACTTGTGTTAGTGTTGAAAAACCACTTTTCGCACTTGTGTTAGTGTTGACAAACCACTTTTTGCACTTGTGTTGGTGCAGGAAACCACTTTTGCACTTGTATTAGTGTGGAAAAAACACTTTTTGCACTTGTGATAGTGTTGAAAAACCACTTTTCGCACTTGTGTTAGTGTTGAAAAACCACTTTTCGCACTTGTGTTGGTGCAGGAAACCACTTTTGCACTTGTATTAGTGTGGAAAAAACACTTTTAGCACTTGTGTTAGTGTTGAAAAACCACTTTTCGCACTTGTGTTAGTGTTGAAAAACCACTTTTCTCACTTGTGTTGGTGCAGGAAACCACTTTTGCACTTGTATTAGTGTGGAAAAACCACTTTTCGCACTTGTGTTAATGTTGAAAAACCACTTTTCACACTTGTGTTAGTGTTGAAAAACCACTTTTCGCGCTTGTGTTGGTGCAGGAAACCACTTTTGCACTTGTATTAGTGTGGAAAAAACACTTTTTGCACTTGTGTTAGTGTTGAAAAACCACTTTTCGCACTTGTGTTAGTGTTGAAAAACCACTTTTCGCGCTTGTGTTGGTGCAGGAAACCACTTTTGCACTTGTATTAGTGTGGAAAAACCACTTTTCGCACTTGTGTTAGTGTTGAAAAACCACATTTCACACTTGTGTTAGTGTTGAAAAACCACTTTTCGCACTTGTGTTGGTGCAGGAAACCACTTTTGCACTTGTATTAGTGTGGAAAAACCACTTTTCGCACTTGTGTTAGTGTTGAAAAACCACTTTTCGCACTTGTGTTAGTGTTGAAAAACCACTTTTCGCACTTGTGTTGGTGCAGGAAACCACTTTTGCACTTGTATTAGTGTGGAAAAAACACTTTTCGCACATGTGTTAGTGTTGAAAAACCACTTTTCGCACTTGTGTTAGTGTTGAAAAACCACTTTTCGCACTTGTGTTAGTGTTGAAAAACCACTTTTCGCACTTGTGTTGGTGCAGGAAACCACTTTTGCACTTGTATTAGTGTGGAAAAAACACTTTTTGCACTTGTGATAGTGTTGAAAAACCACTTTTCGCACTTGTGTTAGTGTTGAAAAACCACTTTTCGCACTTGTGTTGGTGCAGGAAACCACTTTTGCACTTGTATTAGTGTGGAAAAAACCACTTTTCGCACTTGTGTTAGTGTTGAAAAACCACTTTTCGCACTTGTGTTCGTGTTGAAAAACCACTTTTCGCACTTGAGTTGGTGCAGGAAACCACTTTTGCACTTGTATTAGTGTGGAAAAAACACTTTTTGCACTTGTGATAGTGTTGAAAAACCACTTTTCGCACTTCTGTTAGTGTAGAAAAACCACTTTTCGCACTTGTGTTGGTGCAGGAAATCACTTTTGCACTTGTATTAGTGTGGAAAAACCACTTTTTGCACTTGTGTTAGTGTTGAAAAACCACTTTTCGCACTTGTGTTAGTGTTGACAAACCACTTTTCGCACTTGTGTTGGTGCAGGAAACCACTTTTGCACTTGTATTAGTTTGGAAAAAACACTTTTTGCACTTGTGATAGTGTTGAAAAACCACTTTTCGCACTTGTGTTAGTGTTGAAAAACCACTTTTCTCACTTGTGTTGGTGCAGGAAACCACTTTTGCACTTGTATTAGTGTGGAAAAACCACTTTTCGCACTTGTGTTAGTGTTGAAAAACCACTTTTCGCACTTGTGTTGGTGCAGGAAACTACTTTTGCACTTGTATTAGTGTGGAAAAACCACTTTTCGCACTTGTGTTAGTGTTGAAAAACCACTTTTCACACTTGTGTTAGTGTTGAAAAACCACTTTTCGCACTTGTGTTGGTGCAGGAAACCACTTTTGCACTTGTATTAGTGTGGAAAAACCACTTTTCGCACTTGTGTTAGTGTTGAAAAACCACTTTTCACACTTGTGTTAGTGTTGAAAAACCACTTTTCGCACTTGTGTTGGTGCAGGAAACCACTTTTGCACTTGTATTAGTGTGGAAAAACCACTTTTCGCACTTGTGTTCGTGTTGAAAAACCACTTTTCCCAATTGTGTTGGTGCAGGAAACCACTTTTGCACTTGTATTAGTGTGGAAAAACCACTTTTCGCACTTGTGTTAGTGTTGAAAAATCACTTTTCGCACTTGTGTTGGTGCAGGAAACCACTTTTGCACTTGTATTAGTGTGGAGAAAACACTTTTCGCACTTGTGTTAGTGTTGAAAAACCACTTTTCGCACTTGTGTTAGTGTTGAAAAACCACTTTTCGCACTTGTGTTGGTGCAGGAAACCACTTTTGAACTTGTATTAGTGTGGAAAAAACACTTTTTGCACTTGTGATAGTGTTGAAAAACCACTTTTCGCACTTCTGTTAGTGTTGAAAAACCACTTTTCGCACTTGTGTTGGTGCAGGAAACCACTTTTGCACTTGTATTAGTGTGGAAAAACCACTTTTTGCACTTGTGTTAGTGTTGAAAAACCACTTTTCGCACTTGTGTTAGTGTTGACAAACCACTTTTCGCACTTGTGTTGGTGCAGGAAACCACTTTTGCACTTGTATTAGTGTGGAAAAAACACTTTTTGCACTTCTGATAGTGTTGAAAAACCACTTTTCGCACTTGTGTTAGTGTTGAAAAACCACTTTTCGCACTTGTGTTGGTGCAGGAAACCACTTTTGCACTTGTATTAGTGTGGAAAAACTACTTTTCGCACTTGTGTTAGTGTTGAAAAACCACTTTTCGCACTTGTGTTAGTGTTGAAAAACCACTTTTGCACTTGTGTTAGTGTTGAAAAACCACCTTTCACACTTGTGTTGGTGCAGGAAACCACTTTTGCACTTGTATTAGTGTGGAAAAAACACTTTTCGCACTTGTGTTAGAGTAGAAAAACCACTTTTCGCACTTGTGTTAGTGCAGGTAACCACTTTTGCACTTGTATTAGTGTGGAAAAACCACTTTTTGCACTTGTGTTGGTGCAGGAAACCACTTTTGCACTTGTATTAGTGTGGAAAAAACACTTTTTGCACTTGTGATAGTGTTGAAAAACCACTTTTCGCACTTGTGTTAGTGTTGAAAAACCACTTTTCGCACTTGTGTTGGTGCAGGAAACCACTTTTGCACTTGTATTAGTGTGGAAAAACCACTTTTCGCACTTGTGTTAGTGTTGAAAAACCACTTTTCGCACTTGTGTTGGTGTTGAAAAAACACTTTTCGCACTTGTGTTAGTGTTGAAAAACCACTTTTCGCACTTGTGTTAGTGTTGAAAAACCACTTTTCTCACTTGTGTTGGTGTTGAAAAACCACTTTTCGCACTTGTGTTGGTGTTGAAAAACCACTTTTCGCACTTGTGTTGGTGTTGAAAAACCACTTTTCGCACTTGTGTTGGTGCAGGAAACCACTTTTGCACTTGTATTAGTGTGGAAAAAACACTTTTTGCACTTGTGATAGTGTTGAAAAACCACTTTTCGCACTTCTGTTAGTGTTGAAAAACCACTTTTCGCACTTGTGTTGGTGCAGGAAACCACTTTTGCACTTGTATTAGTGTGGAAAAACCACTTTTTGCACTTGTGTTAGTGTTGAAAAACCACTTTTCGCACTTGTGTTAGTGTTGACAAACCACTTTTTGCACTTGTGTTGGTGCAGGAAACCACTTTTGCACTTGTATTAGTGTGGAAAAAACACTTTTTGCACTTGTGATAGTGTTGAAAAACCACTTTTCGCACTTGTGTTAGTGTTGAAAAACCACTTTTCGCACTTGTGTTGGTGCAGGAAACCACTTTTGCACTTGTATTAGTGTGGAAAAAACACTTTTCGCACTTGTGTTAGTGTTGAAAAACCACTTTTCGCACTTGTGTTAGTGTTGAAAAACCACTTTTCTCACTTGTGTTGGTGCAGGAAACCACTTTTGCACTTGTATTAGTGTGGAAAAAACACTTTTTGCACTTCTGATAGTGTTGAAAAACCACTTTTCGCACTTGTGTTGGTGCAGGAAACCACTTTTGCACTTGTATTAGTGTGGAAAAAACACTTTTTGCACTTCTGATAGTGTTGAAAAACCACTTTTCGCACTTGTGTTAGTGTTGAAAAACCACTTTTCGCACTTGTGTTGGTGCAGGAAACCACTTTTGCACTTGTATTAGTGTGGAAAAACTACTTTTCGCACTTGTGTTAGTGTTGAAAAACCACTTTTCGCACTTGTGTTAGTGTTGAAAAACCACTTTTGCACTTGTGTTAGTGTTGAAAAACCACCTTTCACACTTGTGTTGGTGCAGGAAACCACTTTTGCACTTGTATTAGTGTGGAAAAAACACTTTTCGCACTTGTGTTAGAGTAGAAAAACCACTTTTCGCACTTGTGTTAGTGCAGGTAACCACTTTTGCACTTGTATTAGTGTGGAAAAACCACTTTTTGCACTTGTGTTGGTGCAGGAAACCACTTTTGCACTTGTATTAGTGTGGAAAAAACACTTTTTGCACTTGTGATAGTGTTGAAAAACCACTTTTCGCACTTGTGTTAGTGTTGAAAAACCACTTTTCGCACTTGTGTTGGTGCAGGAAACCACTTTTGCACTTGTATTAGTGTGGAAAAACCACTTTTCGCACTTGTGTTAGTGTTGAAAAACCACTTTTCGCACTTGTGTTGGTGTTGAAAAAACACTTTTCGCACTTGTGTTAGTGTTGAAAAACCACTTTTCGCACTTGTGTTAGTGTTGAAAAACCACTTTTCTCACTTGTGTTGGTGTTGAAAAACCACTTTTCGCACTTGTGTTGGTGTTGAAAAACCACTTTTCGCACTTGTGTTGGTGTTGAAAAACCACTTTTCGCACTTGTGTTGGTGCAGGAAACCACTTTTGCACTTGTATTAGTGTGGAAAAAACACTTTTTGCACTTGTGATAGTGTTGAAAAACCACTTTTCGCACTTCTGTTAGTGTTGAAAAACCACTTTTCGCACTTGTGTTGGTGCAGGAAACCACTTTTGCACTTGTATTAGTGTGGAAAAACCACTTTTTGCACTTGTGTTAGTGTTGAAAAACCACTTTTCGCACTTGTGTTAGTGTTGACAAACCACTTTTTGCACTTGTGTTGGTGCAGGAAACCACTTTTGCACTTGTATTAGTGTGGAAAAAACACTTTTTGCACTTGTGATAGTGTTGAAAAACCACTTTTCGCACTTGTGTTAGTGTTGAAAAACCACTTTTCGCACTTGTGTTGGTGCAGGAAACCACTTTTGCACTTGTATTAGTGTGGAAAAAACACTTTTCGCACTTGTGTTAGTGTTGAAAAACCACTTTTCGCACTTGTGTTAGTGTTGAAAAACCACTTTTCTCACTTGTGTTGGTGCAGGAAACCACTTTTGCACTTGTATTAGTGTGGAAAAACCACTTTTCGCACTTGTGTTAATGTTGAAAAACCACTTTTCGCACTTGTGTTAGTGTTGAAAAACCACTTTTCGCGCTTGTGTTGGTGCAGGAAACCACTTTTGCACTTGTATTAGTGTGGAAAAAACACTTTTTGCACTTGTGTTAGTGTTGAAAAACCACTTTTCGCACTTGTGTTAGTGTTGAAAAACCACTTTTCGCGCTTGTGTTGGTGCAGGAAACCACTTTTGCACTTGTATTAGTGTGGAAAAAACACTTTTTGCACTTGTGATAGTGTTGAAAAACCACTTTTTGCACTTGTGTTAGTGTTGAAAAACCACTTTTCGCACTTGTGTTGGTGCAGGAAACCACTTTTGCACTTGTATTAGTGTGGAAAAAACACTTCGCACTTATGTTAGTGTTGAAAAACCACTTTTCGCACTTGTGTTAGTGTTGAAAAACGACTTTTCGCACTTGTGTTGGTGCAGGAAACCACTTTTGCACTTGTTTTAGTGTGGAAAAACCACTTTTCGCACTTGTGTTAGTGTTGAAAAACCACTTTTCACACTTGTGTTAGTGTTGAAAAACCACTTTTCGCACTTGTGTTGGTGCAGGAAACCACTTTTGCACTTGTATTAGTGTGGAAAAACCACTTTTCGCACTTGTGTTAGTGTTGAAAAACCACTTTTCTCACTTGTGTTGGTGTTGAAAAAACACTTTTCGCACTTGTGTTAGTGTTGAAAAACCACTTTTCGCACTTGTGTTAGTGTTGAAAAACCACTTTTCTCACTTGTGTTGGTGTTGAAAAACCACTTTTCGCACTTGTGTTGGTGTTGAAAAACCACTTTTCGCACTTGTGTTGGTGCAGGAAACCACTTTTGCACTTGTATTAGTGTGGAAAAAACACTTTTTGCACTTGTGATAGTGTTGAAAAACCACTTTTCGCACTTCTGTTAGTGTTGAAAAACCACTTTTCGCACTTGTGTTGGTGCAGGAAACCACTTTTGCACTTGTATTAGTGTGGAAAAACCACTTTTTGCACTTGTGTTAGTGTTGAAAAACCACTTTTCGCACTTGTGTTAGTGTTGACAAACCACTTTTTGCACTTGTGTTGGTGCAGGAAACCACTTTTGCACTTGTATTAGTGTGGAAAAAACACTTTTTGCACTTGTGATAGTGTTGAAAAACCACTTTTCGCACTTGTGTTAGTGTTGAAAAACCACTTTTCGCACTTGTGTTGGTGCAGGAAACCACTTTTGCACTTGTATTAGTGTGGAAAAAACACTTTTAGCACTTGTGTTAGTGTTGAAAAACCACTTTTCGCACTTGTGTTAGTGTTGAAAAACCACTTTTCTCACTTGTGTTGGTGCAGGAAACCACTTTTGCACTTGTATTAGTGTGGAAAAACCACTTTTCGCACTTGTGTTAATGTTGAAAAACCACTTTTCACACTTGTGTTAGTGTTGAAAAACCACTTTTCGCGCTTGTGTTGGTGCAGGAAACCACTTTTGCACTTGTATTAGTGTGGAAAAAACACTTTTTGCACTTGTGTTAGTGTTGAAAAACCACTTTTCGCACTTGTGTTAGTGTTGAAAAACCACTTTTCGCGCTTGTGTTGGTGCAGGAAACCACTTTTGCACTTGTATTAGTGTGGAAAAACCACTTTTCGCACTTGTGTTAGTGTTGAAAAACCACATTTCACACTTGTGTTAGTGTTGAAAAACCACTTTTCGCACTTGTGTTGGTGCAGGAAACCACTTTTGCACTTGTATTAGTGTGGAAAAACCACTTTTCGCACTTGTGTTAGTGTTGAAAAACCACTTTTCGCACTTGTGTTAGTGTTGAAAAACCACTTTTCGCACTTGTGTTGGTGCAGGAAACCACTTTTGCACTTGTATTAGTGTGGAAAAAACACTTTTCGCACATGTGTTAGTGTTGAAAAACCACTTTTCGCACTTGTGTTAGTGTTGAAAAACCACTTTTCGCACTTGTGTTAGTGTTGAAAAACCACTTTTCGCACTTGTGTTGGTGCAGGAAACCACTTTTGCACTTGTATTAGTGTGGAAAAAACACTTTTTGCACTTGTGATAGTGTTGAAAAACCACTTTTCGCACTTGTGTTAGTGTTGAAAAACCACTTTTCGCACTTGTGTTGGTGCAGGAAACCACTTTTGCACTTGTATTAGTGTGGAAAAAACCACTTTTCGCACTTGTGTTAGTGTTGAAAAACCACTTTTCGCACTTGTGTTCGTGTTGAAAAACCACTTTTCGCACTTGTGTTGGTGCAGGAAACCACTTTTGCACTTGTATTAGTGTGGAAAAAACACTTTTTGCACTTGTGATAGTGTTGAAAAACCACTTTTCGCACTTCTGTTAGTGTAGAAAAACCACTTTTCGCACTTGTGTTGGTGCAGGAAATCACTTTTGCACTTGTATTAGTGTGGAAAAACCACTTTTTGCACTTGTGTTAGTGTTGAAAAACCACTTTTCGCACTTGTGTTAGTGTTGACAAACCACTTTTCGCACTTGTGTTGGTGCAGGAAACCACTTTTGCACTTGTATTAGTTTGGAAAAAACACTTTTTGCACTTGTGATAGTGTTGAAAAACCACTTTTCGCACTTGTGTTAGTGTTGAAAAACCACTTTTCGCACTTGTGTTGGTGCAGGAAACCACTTTTGCACTTGTATTAGTGTGGAAAAACCACTTTTCGCACTTGTGTTAGTGTTGAAAAACCACTTTTCGCACTTGTGTTGGTGCAGGAAACTACTTTTGCACTTGTATTAGTGTGGAAAAACCACTTTTCGCACTTGTGTTAGTGTTGAAAAACCACTTTTCACACTTGTGTTAGTGTTGAAAAACCACTTTTCGCACTTGTGTTGGTGCAGGAAACCACTTTTGCACTTGTATTAGTGTGGAAAAACCACTTTTCGCACTTGTGTTAGTGTTGAAAAACCACTTTTCACACTTGTGTTAGTGTTGAAAAACCACTTTTCGCACTTGTGTTGGTGCAGGAAACCACTTTTGCACTTGTATTAGTGTGGAAAAACCACTTTTCGCACTTGTGTTCGTGTTGAAAAACCACTTTTCCCAATTGTGTTGGTGCAGGAAACCACTTTTGCACTTGTATTAGTGTGGAAAAACCACTTTTCGCACTTGTGTTAGTGTTGAAAAATCACTTTTCGCACTTGTGTTGGTGCAGGAAACCACTTTTGCACTTGTATTAGTGTGGAGAAAACACTTTTCGCACTTGTGTTAGTGTTGAAAAACCACTTTTCGCACTTGTGTTAGTGTTGAAAAACCACTTTTCGCACTTGTGTTGGTGCAGGAAACCACTTTTGAACTTGTATTAGTGTGGAAAAAACACTTTTTGCACTTGTGATAGTGTTGAAAAACCACTTTTCGCACTTCTGTTAGTGTTGAAAAACCACTTTTCGCACTTGTGTTGGTGCAGGAAACCACTTTTGCACTTGTATTAGTGTGGAAAAACCACTTTTTGCACTTGTGTTAGTGTTGAAAAACCACTTTTCGCACTTGTGTTAGTGTTGACAAACCACTTTTCGCACTTGTGTTGGTGCAGGAAACCACTTTTGCACTTGTATTAGTGTGGAAAAAACACTTTTTGCACTTCTGATAGTGTTGAAAAACCACTTTTCGCACTTGTGTTAGTGTTGAAAAACCACTTTTCGCACTTGTGTTGGTGCAGGAAACCACTTTTGCACTTGTATTAGTGTGGAAAAACTACTTTTCGCACTTGTGTTAGTGTTGAAAAACCACTTTTCGCACTTGTGTTAGTGTTGAAAAACCACTTTTGCACTTGTGTTAGTGTTGAAAAACCACCTTTCACACTTGTGTTGGTGCAGGAAACCACTTTTGCACTTGTATTAGTGTGGAAAAAACACTTTTCGCACTTGTGTTAGAGTAGAAAAACCACTTTTCGCACTTGTGTTAGTGCAGGTAACCACTTTTGCACTTGTATTAGTGTGGAAAAACCACTTTTTGCACTTGTGTTGGTGCAGGAAACCACTTTTGCACTTGTATTAGTGTGGAAAAAACACTTTTTGCACTTGTGATAGTGTTGAAAAACCACTTTTCGCACTTGTGTTAGTGTTGAAAAACCACTTTTCGCACTTGTGTTGGTGCAGGAAACCACTTTTGCACTTGTATTAGTGTGGAAAAAACACTTTTCGCACTTGTGTTAGTGTTGAAAAACCACTTTTCGCACTTGTGTTAGTGTTGAAAAACTACTTTTCTCACTTGTGTTGGTGCAGGAAACCACTTTTGCACTTGTATTAGTGTGGAAAAACCACTTTTCGCACTTGTGTTAATGTTGAAAAACCACTTTTCGCACTTGTGTTAGTGTTGAAAAACCACTTTTCGCGCTTGTGTTGGTGCAGGAAACCACTTTTGCACTTGTATTAGTGTGGAAAAAACACTTTTTGCACTTGTGTTAGTGTTGAAAAACCACTTTTCGCACTTGTGTTAGTGTTGAAAAACCACTTTTCGCGCTTGTGTTGGTGCAGGAAACCACTTTTGCACTTGTATTAGTGTGGAAAAACCACTTTTCGCACTTGTGTTAGTGTTGAAAAACCACATTTCACACTTGTGTTAGTGTTGAAAAACCACTTTTCGCACTTGTGTTGGTGCAGGAAACCACTTTTGCACTTGTATTAGTGTGGAAAAACCACTTTTCGCACTTGTGTTAGTGTTGAAAAACCACTTTTCGCACTTGTGTTAGTGTTGAAAAACCACTTTTCGCACTTGTGTTGGTGCAGGAAACCACTTTTGCACTTGTATTAGTGTGGAAATAACACTTTTTGCACTTGTGATAGTGTTGAAAAACCACTTTTCGCACTTCTGTTAGTGTTGAAAAACCACTTTTCGCACTTGTGTTGGTGCAGGAAACCACTTTTGCACTTGTATTAGTGTGGAAAAAACACTTTTTGCACTTGTGATAGTGTTGAAAAACCACTTTTCGCACTTGTGTTAGTGTTGAAAAACCACATTTCGCACTTGTGTTGGTGCAGGAAACCACTTTTGCACTTGTATTAGTGTGGAAAAACCACTTTTCGCACTTGTGTTAGTGTTGAAAAACCACTTTTCGCACTTGTGTTAGTGTTGAAAAACCACTTTTCGCACTTGTGTTGGTGCAGGAAACCACTTTTGAACTTGTATTAGTGTGGAAAAAACACTTTCTGCACTTGTGATAGTGTTGAAAAACCACTTTTCGCACTTCTGTTAGTGTTGAAAAACCACTTTTCGCACTTGTGTTGGTGCAGGAAACCACTTTTGCACTTGTATTAGTGTGGAAAAACCACTTTTTGCACTTGTGTTAGTGTTGAAAAACCACTTTTCGCACTTGTGTTAGTGTTGACAAACCACTTTTCGCACTTGTGTTGGTGCAGGAAACCACTTTTGCACTTGTATTAGTGTGGAAAAAACACTTTTTGCACTTCTGATAGTGTTGAAAAACCACTTTTCGCACTTGTGTTAGTGTTGAAAAACCACTTTTCGCACTTGTGTTGGTGCAGGAAACCACTTTTGCACTTGTATTAGTGTGGAAAAAACACTTTTCGCACTTATGTTAGTGTTGAAAAACCACTTTTCGCACTTGTGTTAGTGTTGAAAAACCACTTTTCGCACTTGTGTTGGTGCAGGAAACCACTTTTGCACTTGTATTAGTGTGGAAAAAACACTTTTTGCACTTGTGATAGTGTTGAAAAACCACTTTTCGCACTTGTGTTCGTGTTGAAAAACCACTTTTCCCAATTGTGTTGGTGCAGGAAACCACTTTTGCACTTGTATTAGTGTGGAAAAACCACTTTTCGCACTTGTGTTAGTGTTGAAAAACCACTTTTCACACTTGTGTTAGTGTTGAAAAACCACTTTTCGCACTTGTGTTGGTGCAGGAAACCACTTTTGCACTTGTATTAGTGTGGAAAAACCACTTTTCGCACTTGTGTTAGTGTTGAAAAACCACTTTTCGCACTTGTGTTAGTGTTGAAAAACCACTTTTCGCACTTGTGTTGGTGCAGGAAACCACTTTTGCACTTGTATTAGTGTGGAAAAAACACTTTTTGCACTTGTGATAGTGTTGAAAAACCACTTTTCGAACTTGTGTTAGTGTTGAAAAACCACTTTTCGCACTTGTGTTGGTGCAGGAAACCACTTTTGCACTTGTATTAGTGTGGAAAAATCACTTTTCGCACTTGTGTTAGTGTTGAAAAACCACTTTTCGCACTTGTGTTAGTGTTGAAAAACCACTTTTGCACTTGTGTTAGTGTTGAAAAACCACGTTTCGCACTTGTGTTGGTGCAGGAAACCACTTTTGCACTTGTATTAGTGTGGAAAAAACACTTTTCGCACTTGTGTTAGAGTAGAAAAACCACTTTTCGCACTTGTGTTAGTGCAGGTAACCACTTTTGCACTTGTATTAGTGTGGAAAAAACACTTTTCGCACTTATGTTAGTGTTGAAAAACCACTTTTCGCACTTGTGTTAGTGTTGAAAAACCACTTTTCGCACTTGTGTTGGTGCAGGAAACCACTTTTGCACTTGTATTAGTGTGGAAAAAACACTTTTTGCACTTGTGATAGTGTTGAAAAACCACTTTTCGCACTTGTGTTAGTGTTGAAAAACCACTTTTCGCACTTGTGTTCGTGTTGAAAAACCACTTTTCGCACTTGTATTGGTGCAGGAAACCACTTTTGCACTTGTATTAGTGTGGAAAAAACACTTTTTGCACTTGTGATAGTGTTGAAAAACCACTTTTCGCACTTCTGTTAGTGTAGAAAAACCACTTTTCGCACTTGTGTTGGTGCAGGAAACCACTTTTGCACTTGTATTAGTGTGGAAAAAACACTTTTTGCACTTGTGTTAGTGTTGAAAAACCACTTTTCGCACTTGTGTTAGTGTTGAAAAACCACTTTTCGCACTTGTGTTGGTGCAGGAAACCACTTTTGCACTTGTATTAGTGTGGAAAAAACACTTTTTGCACTTGTGATAGTGTTGAAAAACCACTTTTCGCACCTGTGTTCATGTTGAAAAACCACTTTTCGCAATTGTGTTGGTGCAGGAAACCACTTTTGCACTTGTATTAGTGTGGAAAAACCACTTTTCGCACTTGTGTTAGTGTTGAAAAACCACTTTTCACACTTGTGTTAGTGTTGAAAAACCACTTTTCGCACTTGTGTTGGTGCAGGAAACCACTTTTGCACTTGTATTAGTGTGGAAAAACCACTTTTCGCACTTGTGTTAGTGTTGAAAAACCACTTTTCGCACTTGTGTTAGTGTTGAAAAACCACTTTTCGCACTTGTGTTGGTGCAGGAAACCACTTTTGCACTTGTATTAGTGTGGAAAAAACACTTTTTGCACTTGTGATAGTGTTGAAAAACCACTTTTCGCACTTGTGTTGGTGCAGGAAACCACTTTTGCACTTGTATTAGTGTGGAAAAAACACTTTTTGCACTTGTGATAGTGTTGAAAAACCACTTTTCGCACTTCTGTTAGTGTTGAAAAACCACTTTTCGCACTTGTGTTGGTGCAGGAAACCACTTTTGCACTTGTATTAGTGTGGAAAAAACACTTTTCGCACTTATGTTAGTGTTGAAAAACCACTTTTCGCACTTGTGTTAGTGTTGAAAAACCACTTTTCGCACTTGTGTTGGTGCAGGAAACCACTTTTGCACTTGTATTAGTGTGGAAAAAACACTTTTTGCACTTGTGATAGTGTTGAAAAACCACTTTTCGCACTTGTGTTCGTGTTGAAAAACCACTTTTCCCAATTGTGTTGGTGCAGGAAACCACTTTTGCACTTGTATTAGTGTGGAAAAACCACTTTTCGCACTTGTGTTAGTGTTGAAAAACCACTTTTCACACTTGTGTTAGTGTTGAAAAACCACTTTTCGCACTTGTGTTGTTGCAGGAAACCACTTTTGCACTTGTATTAGTGTGGAAAAACCACTTTTCGCACTTGTGTTAGTGTTGAAAAACCACTTTTCGCACTTGTGTTAGTGTTGAAAAACCACTTTTCGCACTTGTGTTGGTGCAGGAAACCACTTTTGCACTTGTATTAGTGTGGAAAAAACACTTTTTGCACTTGTGATAGTGTTGAAAAACCACTTTTCGAACTTGTGTTAGTGTTGAAAAACCACTTTTCGCACTTGTGTTGGTGCAGGAAACCACTTTTGCACTTGTATTAGTGTGGAAAAACTACTTTTCGCACTTGTGTTAGTGTTGAAAAACCACTTTTCGCACTTGTGTTAGTGTTGAAAAACCACTTTTGCACTTGTGTTAGTGTTGAAAAACCACCTTTCACACTTGTGTTGGTGCAGGAAACCACTTTTGCACTTGTATTAGTGTGGAAAAAACACTTTTCGCACTTGTGTTAGAGTAGAAAAACCACTTTTCGCACTTGTGTTAGTGCAGGTAACCACTTTTGCACTTGTATTAGTGTGGAAAAACCACTTTTCGCACTTGTGTTGGTGCAGGAAACCACTTTTGCACTTGTATTAGTGTGGAAAAAACACTTTTTGCACTTCTGATAGTGTTGAAAAACCACTTTTCGCACTTGTGTTAGTGTTGAAAAACCACTTTTCGCACTTGTGTTGGTGCAGGAAACCACTTTTGCGCTTGTATTAGTGTGGAAAAAACACTTTTCGCACTTATGTTAGTGTTGAAAAACCACTTTTCGCACTTGTGTTAGTGTTGAAAAACCACTTTTCGCACTTGTGTTGGTGCAGGAAACCACTTTTGCACTTGTATTAGTGTGGAAAAATCCTTTTTGCACTTGTGATAGTGTTGAAAAACCACTTTTCGCACTTGTGTTCGTGTTGAAAAACCACTTTTCCCAATTGTGTTGGTGCAGGAAACCACTTTTGCACTTGTATTAGTGTGGAAAAACCACTTTTCGCACTTGTGTTAGTGTTGAAAAACCACTTTTCACACTTGTGTTAGTGTTGAAAAACCACTTTTCGCACTTGTGTTGGTGCAGGAAACCACTTTTGCACTTGTATTAGTGTGGAAAAACCACTTTTCGCACTTGTGTTAGTGTTGAAAAACCACTTTTCGCACTTGTGTTAGTGTTGAAAAACCACTTTTCGCACTTGTGTTGGTGCAGGAAACCACTTTTGCACTTGTATTAGTGTGGAAAAAACACTTTTTGCACTTGTGATAGTGTTGAAAAACCACTTTTCGAACTTGTGTTAGTGTTGAAAAACCACTTTTCGCACTTGTGTTGGTGTTGAAAAACCACTTTTCGAACTTGTGTTAGTGTTGAAAAACCACTTTTCACACTTGTGTTAGTGTTGAAAAACCACTTTTCGCACTTGTGTTGGTGCAGGAAACCACTTTTGCACTTGTATTAGTGTGGAAAAACCACTTTTCGCACTTGTGTTAGTGTTGAAAAACCACTTTTCGCACTTGTGTTAGTGTTGAAAAACCACTTTTCGCACTTGTGTTGGTGCAGGAAACCACTTTTGCACTTGTATTAGTGTGGAAAAAACACTTTTTGCACTTGTGATAGTGTTGAAAAACCACTTTTCGAACTTGTGTTAGTGTTGAAAAACCACTTTTCGAACTTGTGTTAGTGTTGAAAAACCACTTTTCGAACTTGTGTTAGTGTTGAAAAACCACTTTTCGCACTTGTGTTAGTGTTGAAAAACCACTTTTCGCACTTGTGTTGGTGCAGGAAACCACTTTTGCACTTGTATTAGTGTGGAAAAAACACTTTTTGCACTTGTGATAGTGTTGAAAAACCACTTTTCGAACTTGTGTTAGTGTTGAAAAACCACGTTTCGCACTTGTGTTGGTGCAGGAAACCACTTTTGCACTTGTATTAGTGTGGAAAAAACACTTTTCGCACTTGTGTTAGAGTAGAAAAACCACTTTTCGCACTTGTGTTAGTGCAGGTAACCACTTTTGCACTTGTATTAGTGTGGAAAAAACACTTTTCGCACTTATGTTAGTGTTGAAAAACCACTTTTCGCACTTGTGTTAGTGTTGAAAAACCACTTTTCGCACTTGTGTTGGTGCAGGAAACCACTTTTGCACTTGTATTAGTGTGGAAAAAACACTTTTTGCACTTGTGATAGTGTTGAAAAACCACTTTTCGCACTTGTGTTAGTGTTGAAAAACCACTTTTCGCACTTGTGTTCGTGTTGAAAAACCACTTTTCGCACTTGTATTGGTGCAGGAAACCACTTTTGCACTTGTATTAGTGTGGAAAAAACACTTTTTGCACTTGTGATAGTGTTGAAAAACCACTTTTCGCACTTCTGTTAGTGTAGAAAAACCACTTTTCGCACTTGTGTTGGTGCAGGAAACCACTTTTGCACTTGTATTAGTGTGGAAAAAACACTTTTTGCACTTGTGTTAGTGTTGAAAAACCACTTTTCGCACTTGTGTTAGTGTTGAAAAACCACTTTTCGCACTTGTGTTGGTGCAGGAAACCACTTTTGCACTTGTATTAGTGTGGAAAAAACACTTTTTGCACTTGTGATAGTGTTGAAAAACCACTTTTCGCACCTGTGTTCATGTTGAAAAACCACTTTTCGCAATTGTGTTGGTGCAGGAAACCACTTTTGCACTTGTATTAGTGTGGAAAAACCACTTTTCGCACTTGTGTTAGTGTTGAAAAACCACTTTTCACACTTGTGTTAGTGTTGAAAAACCACTTTTCGCACTTGTGTTGGTGCAGGAAACCACTTTTGCACTTGTATTAGTGTGGAAAAACCACTTTTCGCACTTGTGTTAGTGTTGAAAAACCACTTTTCGCACTTGTGTTAGTGTTGAAAAACCACTTTTCGCACTTGTGTTGGTGCAGGAAACCACTTTTGCACTTGTATTAGTGTGGAAAAAACACTTTTTGCACTTGTGATAGTGTTGAAAAACCACTTTTCGCACTTGTGTTGGTGCAGGAAACCACTTTTGCACTTGTATTAGTGTGGAAAAAACACTTTTTGCACTTGTGATAGTGTTGAAAAACCACTTTTCGCACTTCTGTTAGTGTTGAAAAACCACTTTTCGCACTTGTGTTGGTGCAGGAAACCACTTTTGCACTTGTATTAGTGTGGAAAAAACACTTTTCGCACTTATGTTAGTGTTGAAAAACCACTTTTCGCACTTGTGTTAGTGTTGAAAAACCACTTTTCGCACTTGTGTTGGTGCAGGAAACCACTTTTGCACTTGTATTAGTGTGGAAAAAACACTTTTTGCACTTGTGATAGTGTTGAAAAACCACTTTTCGCACTTGTGTTCGTGTTGAAAAACCACTTTTCCCAATTGTGTTGGTGCAGGAAACCACTTTTGCACTTGTATTAGTGTGGAAAAACCACTTTTCGCACTTGTGTTAGTGTTGAAAAACCACTTTTCACACTTGTGTTAGTGTTGAAAAACCACTTTTCGCACTTGTGTTGTTGCAGGAAACCACTTTTGCACTTGTATTAGTGTGGAAAAACCACTTTTCGCACTTGTGTTAGTGTTGAAAAACCACTTTTCGCACTTGTGTTAGTGTTGAAAAACCACTTTTCGCACTTGTGTTGGTGCAGGAAACCACTTTTGCACTTGTATTAGTGTGGAAAAAACACTTTTTGCACTTGTGATAGTGTTGAAAAACCACTTTTCGAACTTGTGTTAGTGTTGAAAAACCACTTTTCGCACTTGTGTTGGTGCAGGAAACCACTTTTGCACTTGTATTAGTGTGGAAAAACTACTTTTCGCACTTGTGTTAGTGTTGAAAAACCACTTTTCGCACTTGTGTTAGTGTTGAAAAACCACTTTTGCACTTGTGTTAGTGTTGAAAAACCACCTTTCACACTTGTGTTGGTGCAGGAAACCACTTTTGCACTTGTATTAGTGTGGAAAAAACACTTTTCGCACTTGTGTTAGAGTAGAAAAACCACTTTTCGCACTTGTGTTAGTGCAGGTAACCACTTTTGCACTTGTATTAGTGTGGAAAAACCACTTTTCGCACTTGTGTTGGTGCAGGAAACCACTTTTGCACTTGTATTAGTGTGGAAAAAAACACTTTTTGCACTTCTGATAGTGTTGAAAAACCACTTTTCGCACTTGTGTTAGTGTTGAAAAACCACTTTTCGCACTTGTGTTGGTGCAGGAAACCACTTTTGCGCTTGTATTAGTGTGGAAAAAACACTTTTCGCACTTATGTTAGTGTTGAAAAACCACTTTTCGCACTTGTGTTAGTGTTGAAAAACCACTTTTCGCACTTGTGTTGGTGCAGGAAACCACTTTTGCACTTGTATTAGTGTGGAAAAATCCTTTTTGCACTTGTGATAGTGTTGAAAAACCACTTTTCGCACTTGTGTTCGTGTTGAAAAACCACTTTTCCCAATTGTGTTGGTGCAGGAAACCACTTTTGCACTTGTATTAGTGTGGAAAAACCACTTTTCGCACTTGTGTTAGTGTTGAAAAACCACTTTTCACACTTGTGTTAGTGTTGAAAAACCACTTTTCGCACTTGTGTTGGTGCAGGAAACCACTTTTGCACTTGTATTAGTGTGGAAAAACCACTTTTCGCACTTGTGTTAGTGTTGAAAAACCACTTTTCGCACTTGTGTTAGTGTTGAAAAACCACTTTTCGCACTTGTGTTGGTGCAGGAAACCACTTTTGCACTTGTATTAGTGTGGAAAAAACACTTTTTGCACTTGTGATAGTGTTGAAAAACCACTTTTCGAACTTGTGTTAGTGTTGAAAAACCACTTTTCGCACTTGTGTTGGTGCAGGAAACCACTTTTGCACTTGTATTAGTGTGGAAAAAACACTTTTCGCACTTGTGTTAGAGTAGAAAAACCACTTTTCGCACTTGTGTTAGTGCAGGTAACCACTTTTGCACTTGTATTAGTGTGGAAAAAACACTTTTCGCACATGTTAGTGTTGAAAAACCACTTTTCGCACTTGTGTTAGTGTTGAAAAACACTTTTCGCACTTGTGTTGGTGCAGGAAACCACTTTTGCACTTGTATTAGTGTGGAAAAAACACTTTTTGCACTTGTGATAGTGTTGAAAAACCACTTTTCGCACTTGTGTTAGTGTTGAAAAACCACTTTTCGCACTTGTGTTCGTGTTGAAAAACCACTTTTCGCACTTGTGTTGGTGCAGGAAACCACTTTTGCACTTGTATTAGTGTGGAAAAAACACTTTTTGCACTTGTGATAGTGTTGAAAAACCACTTTTCGCACTTCTGTTAGTGTAGAAAAACCACTTTTCGCACTTGTGTTGGTGCAGGAAACCACTTTTGCACTTGTATTAGTGTGGAAAAACCACTTTTTGCACTTGTGTTAGTGTTGAAAAACCACTTTTCGCACTTGTGTTAGTGTTGACAAACCACTTTTCGCACTTGTGTTGGTGCAGGAAACCACTTTTGCACTTGTATTAGTGTGGAAAAAACACTTTTTGCACTTGTGATAGTGTTGAAAAACCACTTTTCGCACTTGTGTTAGTGTTGAAAAACCACTTTTCGCACTTGTGTTGGTGCAGGAAACCACTTTTGCACTTGTATTAGTGTGGAAAAAACACTTTTTGCACTTGTGATAGTGTTGAAAAACCACTTTTCGCACCTGTGTTCATGTTGAAAAACCACTTTTCCCAATTGTGTTGGTGCAGGAAACCACTTTTGCACTTGTATTAGTGTGGAAAAACCACTTTTCGCACTTGTGTTAGTGTTGAAAAACCACTTTTCACACTTGTGTTAGTGTTGAAAAACCACTTTTCGCACTTGTGTTGGTGCAGGAAACCACTTTTGCACTTGTATTAGTGTGGAAAAACCACTTTTCGCACTTGTGTTAGTGTTGAAAAACCACTTTTCGCACTTGTGTTAGTGTTGAAAAACCACTTTTCGCACTTGTGTTGGTGCAGGAAACCACTTTTGCACTTGTATTAGTGTGGAAAAAACACTTTTTGCACTTGTGATAGTGTTGAAAAACCACTTTTCGCACTTGTGTTGGTGCAGGAAACCACTTTTGCACTTGTATTAGTGTGGAAAAAACACTTTTTGCACTTGTGATAGTGTTGAAAAACCACTTTTCGCACTTCTGTTAGTGTTGAAAAACCACTTTTCGCACTTGTGTTGGTGCAGGAAACCACTTTTGCACTTGTATTAGTGTGGAAAAAACACTTTTCGCACTTATGTTAGTGTTGAAAAACCACTTTTCGCACTTGTGTTAGTGTTGAAAAACCACTTTTCGCACTTGTGTTGGTGCAGGAAACCACTTTTGCACTTGTATTAGTGTGGAAAAAACACTTTTTGCACTTGTGATAGTGTTGAAAAACCACTTTTCGCACTTGTGTTCGTGTTGAAAAACCACTTTTCCCAATTGTGTTGGTGCAGGAAACCACTTTTGCACTTGTATTAGTGTGGAAAAACCACTTTTCGCACTTGTGTTAGTGTTGAAAAACCACTTTTCACACTTGTGTTAGTGTTGAAAAACCACTTTTCGCACTTGTGTTGGTGCAGGAAACCACTTTTGCACTTGTATTAGTGTGGAAAAACCACTTTTCGCACTTGTGTTAGTGTTGAAAAACCACTTTTCGCACTTGTGTTAGTGTTGAAAAACCACTTTTCGCACTTGTGTTGGTGCAGGAAACCACTTTTGCACTTGTATTAGTGTGGAAAAAAACACTTTTTGCACTTGTGATAGTGTTGAAAAACCACTTTTCGAACTTGTGTTAGTGTTGAAAAACCACTTTTCGCACTTGTGTTGGTGCAGGAAACCACTTTTGCACTTGTATTAGTGTGGAAAAACTACTTTTCGCACTTGTGTTAGTGTTGAAAAACCACTTTTCGCACTTGTGTTAGTGTTGAAAAACCACTTTTGCACTTGTGTTAGTGTTGAAAAACCACCTTTCACACTTGTGTTGGTGCAGGAAACCACTTTTGCACTTGTATTAGTGTGGAAAAAACACTTTTCGCACTTGTGTTAGAGTAGAAAAACCACTTTTCGCACTTGTGTTAGTGCAGGTAACCACTTTTGCACTTGTATTAGTGTGGAAAAAACACTTTTCGCACTTATGTTAGTGTTGAAAAACCACTTTTCGCACTTGTGTTAGTGTTGAAAAACCACTTTTCGCACTTGTGTTGGTGCAGGAAACCACTTTTGCACTTGTATTAGTGTGGAAAAAACACTTTTTGCACCTGTGATAGTGTTGAAAAACCACTTTTCGCACTTGTGTTCGTGTTGAAAAACCACTTTTCCCAATTGTGTTGGTGCAGGAAACCACTTTTGCACTTGTATTAGTGTGGAAAAACCACTTTTCGCACTTGTGTTAGTGTTGAAAAACCACTTTTCACACTTGTGTTAGTGTTGAAAAACCACTTTTCGCACTTGTGTTGGTGCAGGAAACCACTTTTGCACTTGTATTAGTGTGGAAAAACCACTTTTCGCACTTGTGTTAGTGTTGAAAAACCACTTTTCGCACTTGTGTTGGTGCAGGAAACCACTTTTGCACTTGTATTAGTGTGGAAAAACCACTTTTCACACTTGTGTTAGTGTTGAAAAACCACTTTTCGCACTTGTGTTGGTGCAGGAAACCACTTTTGCACTTGTATTAGTGTGGAAAAACCACTTTTCGCACTTGTGTTAGTGTTGAAAAATCACTTTTCGCACTTGTGTTGGTGCAGGAAACCACTTTTGCACTTGTATTAGTGTGGAAAAAACACTTTTCGCACTTGTGTTAGTGTTGAAAAACCACTTTTCGCACTTGTGTTGGTGCAGGAAACCACTTTTGAACTTGTATTAGTGTGGAAAAAACACTTTTTGCACTTGTGATAGTGTTGAAAAACCACTTTTCGCACTTGTGTTAGTGTTGAAAAACCACTTTTCGCACTTGTGTTGGTGCAGGAAACCACTTTTGCACTTGTATTAGTGTGGAAAAAACCACTTTTCGCACTTGTGTTAGTGTTGAAAAACCACTTTTCGCACTTGTGTTCGTGTTGAAAAACCACTTTTCGCACTTGTGTTAGTGTTGACAAACCACTTTTCGCACTTGTGTTGGTGCAGGAAACCACTTTTGCACTTGTATTAGTGTGGAAAAAACACTTTTTGCACTTGTGATAGTGTTGAAAAACCACTTTTCGCACTTGTGTTAGTGTTGAAAAACCACTTTTCGCACTTGTGTTGGTGCAGGAAACCACTTTTGCACTTGTATTAGTGTGGAAAAACCACTTTTCGCACTTGTGTTAGTGTTGAAAAACCACTTTTCGCACTTGTGTTGGTGCAGGAAACCACTTTTGCACTTGTATTAGTGTGGAAAAACCACTTTTCGCACTTGTGTTAGTGTTGAAAAACCACTTTTCACACTTGTGTTAGTGTTGAAAAACCACTTTTCGCACTTGTGTTGGTGCAGGAAACCACTTTTGCACTTGTATTAGTGTGGAAAAACCACTTTTCGCACTTGTGTTAGTGTTGAAAAACCACTTTTCACACTTGTGTTAGTGTTGAAAAACCACTTTTCGCACTTGTGTTGGTGCAGGAAACCACTTTTGCACTTGTATTAGTGTGGAAAAACCACTTTTCGCACTTGTGTTCGTGTTGAAAAACCACTTTTCCCAATTGTGTTGGTGCAGGAAACCACTTTTGCACTTGTATTAGTGTGGAAAAACCACTTTTCGCACTTGTGTTAGTGTTGAAAAACCACTTTTCACACTTGTGTTAGTGTTGAAAAACCACTTTTCGCACTTGTGTTGGTGCAGGAAACCACTTTTGCACTTGTATTAGTGTGGAAAAACCACTTTTCGCACTTGTGTTAGTGTTGAAAAACCAAATTTCGCACTTGTGTTGGTGCAGGAAACCACTTTTGCACTTGTATTAGTGTGGAAAAACCACTTTTCGCACTTGTGTTAGTGTTGAAAAATCACTTTTCGCACTTGTGTTGGTGCAGGAAACCACTTTTGCACTTGTATTAGTGTGGAAAAAACACTTTTCGCACTTGTGTTAGTGTTGAAAAACCACTTTTCGCACTTGTGTTGGTGCAGGAAACCACTTTTGCACTTGTATTAGTGTGGAAAAAACACTTTTTGCACTTGTGATAGTGTTGAAAAACCACTTTTCGCACTTGTGTTAGTGTTGAAAAACCACTTTTCGCACTTGTGTTGGTGCAGGAAACCACTTTTGCACTTGTATTAGTGTGGAAAAAACCACTTTTCGCACTTGTGTTAGTGTTGAAAAACCACTTTTCGCACTTGTGTTCATGTTGAAAAACCACTTTTCGCACTTGTGTTGGTGCAGGAAACCACTTTTGCACTTGTATTAGTGTGGAAAAAACACTTTTTGCACTTGTGATAGTGTTGAAAAACCACTTTTCGCACTTCTGTTAGTGTAGAAAAACCACTTTTCGCACTTGTGTTGGTGCAGGAAATCACTTTTGCACTTGTATTAGTGTGGAAAAACCACTTTTTGCACTTGTGTTAGTGTTGAAAAACCACTTTTCGCACTTGTGTTAGTGTTGACAAACCACTTTTCGCACTTGTGTTGGTGCAGGAAACCACTTTTGCACTTGTATTAGTGTGGAAAAAACACTTTTTGCACTTGTGATAGTGTTGAAAAACCACTTTTCGCACTTGTGTTAGTGTTGAAAAACCACTTTTCGCACTTGTGTTGGTGCAGGAAACCACTTTTGCACTTGTATTAGTGTGGAAAAAACACTTTTTGCACTTGTGATAGTGTTGAAAAACCACTTTTCGCACTTGTGTTCGTGTTGAAAAACCACTTTTCCCAATTGTGTTGGTGCAGGAAACCACTTTTGCACTTGTATTAGTGTGGAAAAACCACTTTTCGCACTTGTGTTAGTGTTGAAAAACCACTTTTCACACTTGTGTTAGTGTTGAAAAACCACTTTTCGCACTTGTGTTGGTGCAGGAAACCACTTTTGCACTTGTATTAGTGTGGAAAAACCACTTTTCGCACTTGTGTTAGTGTTGAAAAACCACTTTTCGCACTTGTGTTAGTGTTGAAAAACCACTTTTCGCACTTGTGTTGGTGCAGGAAACCACTTTTGCACTTGTATTAGTGTGGAAAAAACACTTTTTGCACTTGTGATAGTGTTGAAAAACCACTTTTCGCACTTCTGTTAGTGTTGAAAAACCACTTTTCGCACTTGTGTTGGTGCAGGAAACCACTTTTGCACCTGTATTAGTGTGGAAAAACCACTTTTTGCACTTGTGTTAGTGTTGAAAAACCACTTTTCGCACTTGTGTTAGTGTTGACAAACCACTTTTCGCACTTGTGTTGGTGCAGGAAACCACTTTTGCACTTGTATTAGTGTGGAAAAAACACTTTTTGCACTTGTGATAGTGTTGAAAAACCACTTTTTGCACTTGTGTTAGTGTTGAAAAACCACTTTTCGCACTTGTGTTGGTGCAGGAAACCACTTTTGCACTTGTATTAGTGTGGAAAAAACACTTCACACTTATGTTAGTGTTGAAAAACCACTTTTCGCACTTGTGTTAGTGTTGAAAAACGACTTTTCGCACTTGTGTTGGTGCAGGAAACCACTTTTGCACTTGTATTAGTGTGGAAAAACCACTTTTCGCACTTGTGTTAGTGTTGAAAAACCACTTTTCACACTTGTGTTAGTGTTGAAAAACCACTTTTCGCACTTGTGTTGGTGCAGGAAACCACTTTTGCACTTGTATTAGTGTGGAAAAACCACTTTTCGCACTTGTGTTAGTGTTGAAAAACCACTTTTCTCACTTGTGTTGGTGTTGAAAAAACACTTTTCGCACTTGTGTTAGTGTTGAAAAACCACTTTTCGCACTTGTGTTAGTGTTGAAAAACCACTTTTCTCACTTGTGTTGGTGTTGAAAAACCACTTTTCGCACTTGTGTTGGTGTTGAAAAACCACTTTTCGCACTTGTGTTGGTGTTGAAAAACCACTTTTCGCACTTGTGTTGGTGCAGGAAACCACTTTTGCACTTGTATTAGTGTGGAAAAAACACTTTTTGCACTTGTGATAGTGTTGAAAAACCACTTTTCGCACTTCTGTTAGTGTTGAAAAACCACTTTTCGCACTTGTGTTGGTGCAGGAAACCACTTTTGCACTTGTATTAGTGTGGAAAAACCACTTTTTGCACTTGTGTTAGTGTTGAAAAACCACTTTTCGCACTTGTGTTAGTGTTGACAAACCACTTTTTGCACTTGTGTTGGTGCAGGAAACCACTTTTGCACTTGTATTAGTGTGGAAAAAACACTTTTTGCACTTGTGATAGTGTTGAAAAACCACTTTTCGCACTTGTGTTAGTGTTGAAAAACCACTTTTCGCACTTGTGTTGGTGCAGGAAACCACTTTTGCACTTGTATTAGTGTGGAAAAAACACTTTTCGCACTTGTGTTAGTGTTGAAAAACCACTTTTCGCACTTGTGTTAGTGTTGAAAAACCACTTTTCTCACTTGTGTTGGTGCAGGAAACCACTTTTGCACTTGTATTAGTGTGGAAAAACCACTTTTCGCACTTGTGTTAATGTTGAAAAACCACTTTTCGCACTTGTGTTAGTGTTGAAAAACCACTTTTCGCGCTTGTGTTGGTGCAGGAAACCACTTTTGCACTTGTATTAGTGTGGAAAAAACACTTTTTGCACTTGTGTTAGTGTTGAAAAACCACTTTTCGCACTTGTGTTAGTGTTGAAAAACCACTTTTCGCGCTTGTGTTGGTGCAGGAAACCACTTTTGCACTTGTATTAGTGTGGAAAAAACACTTTTTGCACTTGTGATAGTGTTGAAAAACCACTTTTTGCACTTGTGTTAGTGTTGAAAAACCACTTTTCGCACTTGTGTTGGTGCAGGAAACCACTTTTGCACTTGTATTAGTGTGGAAAAAACACTTCGCACTTATGTTAGTGTTGAAAAACCACTTTTCGCACTTGTGTTAGTGTTGAAAAACGACTTTTCGCACTTGTGTTGGTGCAGGAAACCACTTTTGCACTTGTATTAGTGTGGAAAAACCACTTTTCGCACTTGTGTTAGTGTTGAAAAACCACTTTTCACACTTGTGTTAGTGTTGAAAAACCACTTTTCGCACTTGTGTTGGTGCAGGAAACCACTTTTGCACTTGTATTAGTGTGGAAAAACCACTTTTCGCACTTGTGTTAGTGTTGAAAAACCACTTTTCTCACTTGTGTTGGTGTTGAAAAAACACTTTTCGCACTTGTGTTAGTGTTGAAAAACCACTTTTCGCACTTGTGTTAGTGTTGAAAAACCACTTTTCGCACTTGTGTTAGTGTTGAAAAACCACTTTTCGCGCTTGTGTTGGTGCAGGAAACCACTTTTGCACTTGTATTAGTGTGGAAAAAACACTTTTTGCACTTGTGATAGTGTTGAAAAACCACTTTTTGCACTTGTGTTAGTGTTGAAAAACCACTTTTCGCACTTGTGTTGGTGCAGGAAACCACTTTTGCACTTGTATTAGTGTGGAAAAAACACTTCGCACTTATGTTAGTGTTGAAAAACCACTTTTCGCACTTGTGTTAGTGTTGAAAAACGACTTTTCGCACTTGTGTTGGTGCAGGAAACCACTTTTGCACTTGTATTAGTGTGGAAAAACCACTTTTCGCACTTGTGTTAGTGTTGAAAAACCACTTTTCACACTTGTGTTAGTGTTGAAAAACCACTTTTCGCACTTGTGTTGGTGCAGGAAACCACTTTTGCACTTGTATTAGTGTGGAAAAACCACTTTTCGCACTTGTGTTAGTGTTGAAAAACCACTTTTCTCACTTGTGTTGGTGTTGAAAAAACACTTTTCGCACTTGTGTTAGTGTTGAAAAACCACTTTTCGCACTTGTGTTAGTGTTGAAAAACCACTTTTCTCACTTGTGTTGGTGTTGAAAAACCACTTTTCGCACTTGTGTTGGTGTTGAAAAACCACTTTTCGCACTTGTGTTGGTGCAGGAAACCACTTTTGCACTTGTATTAGTGTGGAAAAAACACTTTTTGCACTTGTGATAGTGTTGAAAAACCACTTTTCGCACTTTTGTTAGTGTTGAAAAACCACTTTTCGCACTTGTGTTGGTGCAGGAAACCACTTTTGCACTTGTATTAGTGTGGAAAAACCACTTTTTGCACTTGTGTTAGTGTTGAAAAACCACTTTTCGCACTTGTGTTAGTGTTGACAAACCACTTTTTGCACTTGTGTTGGTGCAGGAAACCACTTTTGCACTTGTATTAGTGTGGAAAAAACACTTTTTGCACTTGTGATAGTGTTGAAAAACCACTTTTCGCACTTGTGTTAGTGTTGAAAAACCACTTTTCGCACTTGTGTTGGTGCAGGAAACCACTTTTGCACTTGTATTAGTGTGGAAAAAACACTTTTAGCACTTGTGTTAGTGTTGAAAAACCACTTTTCGCACTTGTGTTAGTGTTGAAAAACCACTTTTCTCACTTGTGTTGGTGCAGGAAACCACTTTTGCACTTGTATTAGTGTGGAAAAACCACTTTTCGCACTTGTGTTAATGTTGAAAAACCACTTTTCACACTTGTGTTAGTGTTGAAAAACCACTTTTCGCGCTTGTGTTGGTGCAGGAAACCACTTTTGCACTTGTATTAGTGTGGAAAAAACACTTTTTGCACTTGTGTTAGTGTTGAAAAACCACTTTTCGCACTTGTGTTAGTGTTGAAAAACCACTTTTCGCGCTTGTGTTGGTGCAGGAAACCACTTTTGCACTTGTATTAGTGTGGAAAAACCACTTTTCGCACTTGTGTTAGTGTTGAAAAACCACATTTCACACTTGTGTTAGTGTTGAAAAACCACTTTTCGCACTTGTGTTGGTGCAGGAAACCACTTTTGCACTTGTATTAGTGTGGAAAAACCACTTTTCGCACTTGTGTTAGTGTTGAAAAACCACTTTTCGCACTTGTGTTAGTGTTGAAAAACCACTTTTCGCACTTGTGTTGGTGCAGGAAACCACTTTTGCACTTGTATTAGTGTGGAAAAAACACTTTTCGCACATGTGTTAGTGTTGAAAAACCACTTTTCGCACTTGTGTTAGTGTTGAAAAACCACTTTTCGCACTTGTGTTAGTGTTGAAAAACCACTTTTCGCACTTGTGTTGGTGCAGGAAACCACTTTTGCACTTGTATTAGTGTGGAAAAAACACTTTTTGCACTTGTGATAGTGTTGAAAAACCACTTTTCGCACTTGTGTTAGTGTTGAAAAACCACTTTTCGCACTTGTGTTGGTGCAGGAAACCACTTTTGCACTTGTATTAGTGTGGAAAAAACCACTTTTCGCACTTGTGTTAGTGTTGAAAAACCACTTTTCGCACTTGTGTTCGTGTTGAAAAACCACTTTTCGCACTTGTGTTGGTGCAGGAAACCACTTTTGCACTTGTATTAGTGTGGAAAAAACACTTTTTGCACTTGTGATAGTGTTGAAAAACCACTTTTCGCACTTCTGTTAGTGTAGAAAAACCACTTTTCGCACTTGTGTTGGTGCAGGAAATCACTTTTGCACTTGTATTAGTGTGGAAAAACCACTTTTTGCACTTGTGTTAGTGTTGAAAAACCACTTTTCGCACTTGTGTTAGTGTTGACAAACCACTTTTCGCACTTGTGTTGGTGCAGGAAACCACTTTTGCACTTGTATTAGTTTGGAAAAAACACTTTTTGCACTTGTGATAGTGTTGAAAAACCACTTTTCGCACTTGTGTTAGTGTTGAAAAACCACTTTTCGCACTTGTGTTGGTGCAGGAAACCACTTTTGCACTTGTATTAGTGTGGAAAAACCACTTTTCGCACTTGTGTTAGTGTTGAAAAACCACTTTTCGCACTTGTGTTGGTGCAGGAAACTACTTTTGCACTTGTATTAGTGTGGAAAAACCACTTTTCGCACTTGTGTTAGTGTTGAAAAACCACTTTTCACACTTGTGTTAGTGTTGAAAAACCACTTTTCGCACTTGTGTTGGTGCAGGAAACCACTTTTGCACTTGTATTAGTGTGGAAAAACCACTTTTCGCACTTGTGTTAGTGTTGAAAAACCACTTTTCACACTTGTGTTAGTGTTGAAAAACCACTTTTCGCACTTGTGTTGGTGCAGGAAACCACTTTTGCACTTGTATTAGTGTGGAAAAACCACTTTTCGCACTTGTGTTCGTGTTGAAAAACCACTTTTCCCAATTGTGTTGGTGCAGGAAACCACTTTTGCACTTGTATTAGTGTGGAAAAACCACTTTTCGCACTTGTGTTAGTGTTGAAAAATCACTTTTCGCACTTGTGTTGGTGCAGGAAACCACTTTTGCACTTGTATTAGTGTGGAAAAAACCACTTTTCGCACTTGTGTTAGTGTTGAAAAACCACTTTTCGCACTTGTGTTCGTGTTGAAAAACCACTTTTCGCACTTGTGTTGGTGCAGGAAACCACTTTTGCACTTGTATTAGTGTGGAAAAAACACTTTTTGCACTTGTGATAGTGTTGAAAAACCACTTTTCGCACTTCTGTTAGTGTAGAAAAACCACTTTTCGCACTTGTGTTGGTGCAGGAAATCACTTTTGCACTTGTATTAGTGTGGAAAAACCACTTTTTGCACTTGTGTTAGTGTTGAAAAACCACTTTTCGCACTTGTGTTAGTGTTGACAAACCACTTTTCGCACTTGTGTTGGTGCAGGAAACCACTTTTGCACTTGTATTAGTGTGGAAAAAACACTTTTTGCACTTGTGATAGTGTTGAAAAACCACTTTTCGCACTTGTGTTAGTGTTGAAAAACCACTTTTCGCACTTGTGTTGGTGCAGGAAACCACTTTTGCACTTGTATTAGTGTGGAAAAAACACTTTTTGCACTTGTGATAGTGTTGAAAAACCACTTTTCGCACTTGTGTTCGTGTTGAAAAACCACTTTTCCCAATTGTGTTGGTGCAGGAAACCACTTTTGCACTTGTATTAGTGTGGAAAAACCACTTTTCGCACTTGTGTTAGTGTTGAAAAACCACTTTTCACACTTGTGTTAGTGTTGAAAAACCACTTTTCGCACTTGTGTTGGTGCAGGAAACCACTTTTGCACTTGTATTAGTGTGGAAAAACCACTTTTCGCACTTGTGTTAGTGTTGAAAAACCACTTTTCGCACTTGTGTTAGTGTTGAAAAACCACTTTTCGCACTTGTGTTGGTGCAGGAAACCACTTTTGCACTTGTATTAGTGTGGAAAAAACACTTTTTGCACTTGTGATAGTGTTGAAAAACCACTTTTCGCACTTCTGTTAGTGTTGAAAAACCACTTTTCGCACTTGTGTTGGTGCAGGAAACCACTTTTGCACCTGTATTAGTGTGGAAAAACCACTTTTTGCACTTGTGTTAGTGTTGAAAAACCACTTTTCGCACTTGTGTTAGTGTTGACAAACCACTTTTCGCACTTGTGTTGGTGCAGGAAACCACTTCTGCACTTGTATTAGTGTGGAAAAAACACTTTTTGCACTTGTGATAGTGTTGAAAAACCACTTTTTGCACTTGTGTTAGTGTTGAAAAACCACTTTTCGCACTTGTGTTGGTGCAGGAAACCACTTTTGCACTTGTATTAGTGTGGAAAAAACACTTCGCACTTATGTTAGTGTTGAAAAACCACTTTTCGCACTTGTGTTAGTGTTGAAAAACGACTTTTCGCACTTGTGTTGGTGCAGGAAACCACTTTTGCACTTGTATTAGTGTGGAAAAACCACTTTTCGCACTTGTGTTAGTGTTGAAAAACCACTTTTCACACTTGTGTTAGTGTTGAAAAACCACTTTTCGCACTTGTGTTGGTGCAGGAAACCACTTTTGCACTTGTATTAGTGTGGAAAAACCACTTTTCGCACTTGTGTTAGTGTTGAAAAACCACTTTTCTCACTTGTGTTGGTGTTGAAAAAACACTTTTCGCACTTGTGTTCGTGTTGAAAAACCACTTTTCGCACTTGTGTTGGTGCAGGAAACCACTTTTGCACTTGTATTAGTGTGGAAAAAACACTTTTTGCACTTGTGATAGTGTTGAAAAACCACTTTTCGCACTTCTGTTAGTGTAGAAAAACCACTTTTCGCACTTGTGTTGGTGCAGGAAATCACTTTTGCACTTGTATTAGTGTGGAAAAACCACTTTTTGCACTTGTGTTAGTGTTGAAAAACCACTTTTCGCACTTGTGTTAGTGTTGACAAACCACTTTTCGCACTTGTGTTGGTGCAGGAAACCACTTTTGCACTTGTATTAGTGTGGAAAAAACACTTTTTGCACTTGTGATAGTGTTGAAAAACCACTTTTCGCACTTGTGTTAGTGTTGAAAAACCACTTTTCGCACTTGTGTTGGTGCAGGAAACCACTTTTGCACTTGTATTAGTGTGGAAAAAACACTTTTTGCACTTGTGATAGTGTTGAAAAACCACTTTTCGCACTTGTGTTCGTGTTGAAAAACCACTTTTCCCAATTGTGTTGGTGCAGGAAACCACTTTTGCACTTGTATTAGTGTGGAAAAACCACTTTTCGCACTTGTGTTAGTGTTGAAAAACCACTTTTCACACTTGTGTTAGTGTTGAAAAACCACTTTTCGCACTTGTGTTGGTGCAGGAAACCACTTTTGCACTTGTATTAGTGTGGAAAAACCACTTTTCGCACTTGTGTTAGTGTTGAAAAACCACTTTTCGCACTTGTGTTAGTGTTGAAAAACCACTTTTCGCACTTGTGTTGGTGCAGGAAACCACTTTTGCACTTGTATTAGTGTGGAAAAAACACTTTTTGCACTTGTGATAGTGTTGAAAAACCACTTTTCGCACTTCTGTTAGTGTTGAAAAACCACTTTTCGCACTTGTGTTGGTGCAGGAAACCACTTTTGCACCTGTATTAGTGTGGAAAAACCACTTTTTGCACTTGTGTTAGTGTTGAAAAACCACTTTTCGCACTTGTGTTAGTGTTGACAAACCACTTTTCGCACTTGTGTTGGTGCAGGAAACCACTTCTGCACTTGTATTAGTGTGGAAAAAACACTTTTTGCACTTGTGATAGTGTTGAAAAACCACTTTTTGCACTTGTGTTAGTGTTGAAAAACCACTTTTCGCACTTGTGTTGGTGCAGGAAACCACTTTTGCACTTGTATTAGTGTGGAAAAAACACTTCGCACTTATGTTAGTGTTGAAAAACCACTTTTCGCACTTGTGTTAGTGTTGAAAAACGACTTTTCGCACTTGTGTTGGTGCAGGAAACCACTTTTGCACTTGTATTAGTGTGGAAAAACCACTTTTCGCACTTGTGTTAGTGTTGAAAAACCACTTTTCACACTTGTGTTAGTGTTGAAAAACCACTTTTCGCACTTGTGTTGGTGCAGGAAACCACTTTTGCACTTGTATTAGTGTGGAAAAACCACTTTTCGCACTTGTGTTAGTGTTGAAAAACCACTTTTCTCACTTGTGTTGGTGTTGAAAAAACACTTTTCGCACTTGTGTTAGTGTTGAAAAACCACTTTTCGCACTTGTGTTAGTGTTGAAAAACCACTTTTCTCACTTGTGTTGGTGTTGAAAAACCACTTTTCGCACTTGTGTTGGTGTGGAAAAACCACTTTTCGCACTTGTGTTGGTGCAGGAAACCACTTTTGCACTTGTATTAGTGTGGAAAAAACACTTTTTGCACTTGTGATAGTGTTGAAAAACCACTTTTCGCACTTCTGTTAGTGTTGAAAAACCACTTTTCGCACTTGTGTTGGTGCAGGAAACCACTTTTGCACTTGTATTAGTGTGGAAAAACCACTTTTTGCACTTGTGTTAGTGTTGAAAAACCACTTTTCGCACTTGTGTTAGTGTTGACAAACCACTTTTTGCACTTGTGTTGGTGCAGGAAACCACTTTTGCACTTGTATTAGTGTGGAAAAAACACTTTTTGCACTTGTGATAGTGTTGAAAAACCACTTTTCGCACTTGTGTTAGTGTTGAAAAACCACTTTTCGCACTTGTGTTGGTGCAGGAAACCACTTTTGCACTTGTATTAGTGTGGAAAAAACACTTTTCGCACTTGTGTTAGTGTTGAAAAACCACTTTTCGCACTTGTGTTAGTGTTGAAAAACCACTTTTCTCACTTGTGTTGGTGCAGGAAACCACTTTTGCACTTGTATTAGTGTGGAAAAACCACTTTTCGCACTTGTGTTAATGTTGAAAAACCACTTTTCGCACTTGTGTTAGTGTTGAAAAACCACTTTTCGCGCTTGTGTTGGTGCAGGAAACCACTTTTGCACTTGTATTAGTGTGGAAAAAACACTTTTTGCACTTGTGTTAGTGTTGAAAAACCACTTTTCGCACTTGTGTTAGTGTTGAAAAACCACTTTTCGCGCTTGTGTTGGTGCAGGAAACCACTTTTGCACTTGTATTAGTGTGGAAAAAACACTTTTTGCACTTGTGATAGTGTTGAAAAACCACTTTTTGCACTTGTGTTAGTGTTGAAAAACCACTTTTCGCACTTGTGTTGGTGCAGGAAACCACTTTTGCACTTGTATTAGTGTGGAAAAAACACTTCGCACTTATGTTAGTGTTGAAAAACCACTTTTCGCACTTGTGTTAGTGTTGAAAAACGACTTTTCGCACTTGTGTTGGTGCAGGAAACCACTTTTGCACTTGTATTAGTGTGGAAAAACCACTTTTCGCACTTGTGTTAGTGTTGAAAAACCACTTTTCACACTTGTGTTAGTGTTGAAAAACCACTTTTCGCACTTGTGTTGGTGCAGGAAACCACTTTTGCACTTGTATTAGTGTGGAAAAACCACTTTTCGCACTTGTGTTAGTGTTGAAAAACCACTTTTCTCACTTGTGTTGGTGTTGAAAAAACACTTTTCGCACTTGTGTTAGTGTTGAAAAACCACTTTTCGCACTTGTGTTAGTGTTGAAAAACCACTTTTCTCACTTGTGTTGGTGTTGAAAAACCACTTTTCGCACTTGTGTTGGTGTTGAAAAACCACTTTTCGCACTTGTGTTGGTGCAGGAAACCACTTTTGCACTTGTATTAGTGTGGAAAAAACACTTTTTGCACTTGTGATAGTGTTGAAAAACCACTTTTCGCACTTCTGTTAGTGTTGAAAAACCACTTTTCGCACTTGTGTTGGTGCAGGAAACCACTTTTGCACTTGTATTAGTGTGGAAAAACCACTTTTTGCACTTGTGTTAGTGTTGAAAAACCACTTTTCGCACTTGTGTTAGTGTTGACAAACCACTTTTTGCACTTGTGTTGGTGCAGGAAACCACTTTTGCACTTGTATTAGTGTGGAAAAAACACTTTTTGCACTTGTGATAGTGTTGAAAAACCACTTTTCGCACTTGTGTTAGTGTTGAAAAACCACTTTTCGCACTTGTGTTGGTGCAGGAAACCACTTTTGCACTTGTATTAGTGTGGAAAAAACACTTTTCGCACTTGTGTTAGTGTTGAAAAACCACTTTTCGCACTTGTGTTAGTGTTGAAAAACCACTTTTCTCACTTGTGTTGGTGCAGGAAACCACTTTTGCACTTGTATTAGTGTGGAAAAACCACTTTTCGCACTTGTGTTAATGTTGAAAAACCACTTTTCGCACTTGTGTTAGTGTTGAAAAACCACTTTTTGCGCTTGTGTTGGTGCAGGAAACCACTTTTGCACTTGTATTAGTGTGGAAAAAACACTTTTTGCACTTGTGTTAGTGTTGAAAAACCACTTTTCGCACTTGTGTTAGTGTTGAAAAACCACTTTTCGCGCTTGTGTTGGTGCAGGAAACCACTTTTGCACTTGTATTAGTGTGGAAAAACCACTTTTCGCACTTGTGTTAGTGTTGAAAAACCACATTTCACACTTGTGTTAGTGTTGAAAAACCACTTTTCGCACTTGTGTTGGTGCAGGAAACCACTTTTGCACTTGTATTAGTGTGGAAAAACCACTTTTCGCACTTGTGTTAGTGTTGAAAAACCACTTTTCGCACTTGTGTTAGTGTTGAAAAACCACTTTTCGCACTTGTGTTGGGGCAGGAAACCACTTTTGCACTTGTATTAGTGTGGAAATAACACTTTTTGCACTTGTGATAGTGTTGAAAAACCACTTTTCGCACTTCTGTTAGTGTTGAAAAACCACTTTTCGCACTTGTGTTGGTGCAGGAAACCACTTTTGCACTTGTATTAGTGTGGAAAAACCACTTTTTGCACTTGTGTTAGTGTTGAAAAACCACTTTTCGCACTTGTGTTAGTGTTGACAAACCACTTTTTGCACTTGTGTTGGTGCAGGAAACCACTTTTGCACTTGTATTAGTGTGGAAAAAACACTTTTTGCACTTGTGATAGTGTTGAAAAACCACTTTTCGCACTTGTGTTAGTGTTGAAAAACCACTTTTCGCACTTGTGTTGGTGCAGGAAACCACTTTTGCACTTGTATTAGTGTGGAAAATACACTTTTCGCACTTGTGTTAGTGTTGAAAAACCACTTTTCGCACTTGTGTTAGTGTTGAAAAACCACTTTTCTCACTTGTGTTGGTGCAGGAAACCACTTTTGCACTTGTATTAGTGTGGAAAAACCACTTTTCGCACTTGTGTTAATGTTGAAAAACCACTTTTCGCACTTGTGTTAGTGTTGAAAAACCACTTTTCGCGCTTGTGTTGGTGCAGGAAACCACTTTTGCACTTGTATTAGTGTGGAAAAAACACTTTTTGCACTTGTGTTAGTGTTGAAAAACCACTTTTCGCACTTGTGTTAGTGTTGAAAAACCACTTTTCGCGCTTGTGTTGGTGCAGGAAACCACTTTTGCACTTGTATTAGTGTGGAAAAACCACTTTTCGCACTTGTGTTAGTGTTGAAAAACCACATTTCACACTTGTGTTAGTGTTGAAAAACCACTTTTCGCACTTGTGTTGGTGCAGGAAACCACTTTTGCACTTGTATTAGTGTGGAAAAACCACTTTTCGCACTTGTGTTAGTGTTGAAAAACCACTTTTCGCACTTGTGTTAGTGTTGAAAAACCACTTTTCGCACTTGTGTTGGTGCAGGAAACCACTTTTGCACTTGTATTAGTGTGGAAATAACACTTTTTGCACTTGTGATAGTGTTGAAAAACCACTTTTCGCACTTCTGTTAGTGTTGAAAAACCACTTTTCGCACTTGTGTTGGTGCAGGAAACCACTTTTGCACTTGTATTAGTGTGGAAAAACCACTTTTTGCACTTGTGTTATTGTTGAAAAACCACTTTTCGCACTTGTGTTAGTGTTGACAAACCACTTTTCGCACTTGTGTTGGTGCAGGAAACCACTTTTGCACTTGTATTAGTGTGGAAATTTTTTTTTGCACTTGTGATAGTGTTGAAAAACCACTTTTCGCACTTATGTTAGTGTTGAAAAACCACTTTTCGCACTTGTGTTGGTGCAGGTAACCACTTTTGCACTTGTATTAGTGTGGAAAAAACACTTTTCGCACTTATGTTAGTGTTGAAAAACCACTTTTCGCACTTGTGTTAGTGTTGAAAAACCACTTTTCGCACTTGTGTTGGTGCAGGAAACCACTTTTGCACTTGTATTAGTGTGGCAAAACACTTTTTGCACTTGTGATAGTGTTGAAAAACCACTTTTCGCACTTGTGTTCGTGTTGAAAAACCACTTTTCCCAATTGTGTTGGTGCAGGAAACCACTTTTGCACTTGTGATAGTGTTGAAAAACCACTTTTCGCACTTCTGTTAGTGTTGAAAAACCACTTTTCGCACTTGTGTTGGTGCAGGAAACCACTTTTGCAATTGTATTAGTGTGGAAAAACCACTTTTTGCACTTGTGTTAGTGTTGAAAAACCACTTTTCGCACTTGTGTTAGTGTTGACAAACCACTTTTTGCACTTGTGTTGGTGCAGGAAACCACTTTTGCACTTGTATTAGTGTGGAAAAAACACTTTTTGCACTTGTGATAGTGTTGAAAAACCACATTTCGCACTTGTGTTAGTGTTGAAAAACCACTTTTCGCACTTGTGTTGGTGCAGGAAACCACTTTTGCACTTGTATTAGTGTGGAAAAAACACTTTTCGCACTTGTGTTAGTGTTGAAAAACCACTTTTCGCACTTGTGTTAGTGTTGAAAAACCACTTTTCTCACTTGTGTTGGTGCAGGAAACCACTTTTGCACTTGTATTAGTGTGGAAAAACCACTTTTCGCACTTGTGTTAGTGTTGAAAAACCACTTTTCGCACTTGTGTTAGTGTTGAAAAACCACTTTTGCACTTGTATTAGTGTGGAAAAAACACTTTTTGCACTTGTGATAGTGTTGAAAAACCACATTTCACACTTGTGTTAGTGTTGAAAAACCACTTTTCGCACTTGTGTTGGTGCAGGAAACCACTTTTGCACTTGTATTAGTGTGGAAAAACCACTTTTCGCACTTGTGTTAGTGTTGAAAAACCACTTTTCGCACTTGTGTTAGTGTTGAAAAACCACTTTTCGCACTTGTGTTGGTGCAGGAAACCACTTTTGCACTTGTATTAGTGTGGAAATAACACTTTTTGCACTTGTGATAGTGTTGAAAAACCACTTTTCGCACTTCTGTTAGTGTTGAAAAACCACTTTTCGCACTTGTGTTGGTGCAGGAAACCACTTTTGCACTTGTATTAGTGTGGAAAAACCACTTTTTGCACTTGTGTTAGTGTTGAAAAACCACTTTTCGCACTTGTGTTAGTGTTGACAAACCACTTTTTGCACTTGTGTTGGTGCAGGAAACCACTTTTGCACTTGTATTAGTGTGGAAAAAACACTTTTTGCACTTGTGATAGTGTTGAAAAACCACTTTTCGCACTTGTGTTAGTGTTGAAAAACCACTTTTCGCACTTGTGTTGGTGCAGGAAACCACTTTTGCACTTGTATTAGTGTGGAAAAAACACTTTTCGCACTTGTGTTAGTGTTGAAAAACCACTTTTCGCACTTGTGTTAGTGTTGAAAAACCACTTTTCTCACTTGTGTTGGTGCAGGAAACCACTTTTGCACTTGTATTAGTGTGGAAAAACCACTTTTCGCACTTGTGTTAATGTTGAAAAACCACTTTTCGCACTTGTGTTAGTGTTGAAAAACCACTTTTCGCGCTTGTGTTGGTGCAGGAAACCACTTTTGCACTTGTATTAGTGTGGAAAAAACACTTTTTGCACTTGTGTTAGTGTTGAAAAACCACTTTTCGCACTTGTGTTAGTGTTGAAAAACCACTTTTCGCGCTTGTGTTGGTGCAGGAAACCACTTTTGCACTTGTATTAGTGTGGAAAAACCACTTTTCGCACTTGTGTTAGTGTTGAAAAACCACATTTCACACTTGTGTTAGTGTTGAAAAACCACTTTTCGCACTTGTGTTGGTGCAGGAAACCACTTTTGCACTTGTATTAGTGTGGAAAAACCACTTTTCGCACTTGTGTTAGTGTTGAAAAACCACTTTTCGCACTTGTGTTAGTGTTGAAAAACCACTTTTCGCACTTGTGTTGGTGCAGGAAACCACTTTTGCACTTGTATTAGTGTGGAAATAACACTTTTTGCACTTGTGATAGTGTTGAAAAACCACTTTTCGCACTTCTGTTAGTGTTGAAAAACCACTTTTCGCACTTGTGTTGGTGCAGGAAACCACTTTTGCACTTGTATTAGTGTGGAAAAACCACTTTTTGCACTTGTGTTATTGTTGAAAAACCACTTTTCGCACTTGTGTTAGTGTTGACAAACCACTTTTCGCACTTGTGTTGGTGCAGGAAACCACTTTTGCACTTGTATTAGTGTGGAAATTTTTTTTTGCACTTGTGATAGTGTTGAAAAACCACTTTTCGCACTTGTGTTAGTGTTGAAAAACCACTTTTCGCACTTGTGTTGGTGCAGGTAACCACTTTTGCACTTGTATTAGTGTGGAAAAAACACTTTTCGCACTTATGTTAGTGTTGAAAAAACACTTTTCGCACTTGTGTTAGTGTTGAAAAACCACTTTTCGCACTTGTGTTGGTGCAGGAAACCACTTTTGCACTTGTATTAGTGTGGAAAAACACTTTTTGCACTTGTGATAGTGTTGAAAAACCACTTTTCGCACTTGTGTTCGTGTTGAAAAACCACTTTTCCCAATTGTGTTGGTGCAGGAAACCACTTTTGCACTTGTGATAGTGTTGAAAAACCACTTTTCGCACTTCTGTTAGTGTTGAAAAACCACTTTTCGCACTTGTGTTGGTGCAGGAAACCACTTTTGCAATTGTATTAGTGTGGAAAAACCACTTTTTGCACTTGTGTTAGTGTTGAAAAACCACTTTTTGCACTTGTGTTAGTGTTGACAAACCACTTTTTGCACTTGTGTTGGTGCAGGAAACCACTTTTGCACTTGTATTAGTGTGGAAAAAACACTTTTTGCACTTGTGATAGTGTTGAAAAACCACATTTCGCACTTGTGTTAGTGTTGAAAAACCACTTTTCGCACTTGTGTTGGTGCAGGAAACCACTTTTGCACTTGTATTAGTGTGGAAAAAACACTTTTCGCACTTGTGTTAGTGTTGAAAAACCACTTTTCGCACTTGTGTTAGTGTTGAAAAACCACTTTTCTCACTTGTGTTGGTGCAGGAAACCACTTTTGCACTTGTATTAGTGTGGAAAAACCACTTTTCGCACTTGTGTTAGTGTTGAAAAACCACTTTTCGCACTTGTGTTAGTGTTGAAAAACCACTTTTGCACTTGTATTAGTGTGGAAAAAACACTTTTTGCACTTGTGATAGTGTTGAAAAACCACTTTTCGCACTTGTGTTCGTGTTGAAAAACCACTTTTCGCACTTGTGTTGGTGCAGGAAACCACTTTTGCACTTGTATTAGTGTTGAAAAACCACTTTTCGCACTTGTGTTCGTGTTGAAAAACCACTTTTTCCAATTGTGTTGGTGCAGGAAACCACTTTTGCACTTGTATTAGTGTGGAAAAACCACTTTTTGCACTTGTGTTAGTGTTGAAAAACCACTTTTCGCACTTGTGTTCGTGTTGAAAAACCACTTTTCCCAATTGTGTTAGTGCAGGAAACCACTTTTGCACTTGTATTAGTGTGGAAAAACCACTTTTCGCACTTGTGTTAGTGTTGAAAAACCACTTTTCACACTTGTGTTAGTGTTGAAAAACCACTTTTCGCACTTGTGTTGGTGCAGGAAACCACTTTTGCACTTGTATTAGTGTGGAAAAACCACTTTTTGCACTTGTGTTAGTGTTGAAAAACCACTTTTCGCACTTGTGTTAGTGTTGACAAACCACTTTTCGCACTTGTGTTGGTGCAGGAAACCACTTTTGCACTTGTATTAGTGTGGAAAAACCACTTTTTGCACTTGTGTTAGTGTTGAAAAACCACTTTTCGCACTTGTGTTCGTGTTGGAAAACCACTTTTCCCAATTGTGTTAGTGCAGGAAACCACTTTTGCACTTGTATTAGTGTGGAAAAACCACTTTTCGCACTTGTGTTAGTGTTGAAAAACCACTTTTCACACTTGTGTTAGTGTTGAAAAACCACTTTTCGCACTTGTGTTGGTGCAGGAAACCACTTTTGCACTTGTATTAGTGTGGAAAAACCACTTTTCGCACTTGTGTTAGTGTTAAAAAACCACTTTTCGCACTTGTGTTGGTGCAGGAAACCACTTTTGCACTTGTATTAGTGTGGAAAAACCACTTTTCACACTTGTGTTAGTGTTGAAAAACCACTTTTCGCACTTGTGTTGGTGCAGGAAACCACTTTTGCACTTGTATTAGTGTGGAAAAACCACTTTTCGCACTTGTGTTAGTGTTGAAAAATCACTTTTCGCACTTGTGTTGGTGCAGGAAACCACTTTTGCACTTGTATTAGTGTGGAAAAACCACTTTTCGCACTTGTGTTAGTGTTGAAAAACCACTTTTCGCACTAGTGTTAGTGTTGAAAAACCACTTTTCGCACTTGTGTTGGTGCAGGAAACCACTTTTGCACTTGTATTAGTGTGGTAAAAACACTTTTTGCACTTGTGATAGTGTTGAAAAACCACTTTTTCTCACTTGTGTTGGTGCAGGAAACCACTTTTGCACTTGTATTAGTGTGGAAAAACCACTTTTCGCACTTGTGTTAGTGTTGAAAAACCACTTTTCGCACTTGTGTTAGTGTTGAAAAACCACTTTTCGCGCTTGTGTTGGTGCAGGAAACCACTTTTGCACTTGTATTAGTGTGGAAAAAACACTTTTTGCACTTGTGATAGTGTTGAAAACCACTTTTCGCACTTGTGTTAGTGTTGAAAAACCACTTTTCGCACTAGTGTTAGTGTTGAAAAACCACTTTTCGCACTTGTGTTGGTGCAGGAAACCACTTTTGCACTTGTATTAGTGTGGTAAAAACACTTTTTGCACTTGTGATAGTGTTGAAAAACCACTTTTTCTCACTTGTGTTGGTGCAGGAAACCACTTTTGCACTTGTATTAGTGTGGAAAAACCACTTTTCGCACTTGTGTTAGTGTTGAAAAACCACTTTTCGCACTTGTGTTAGTGTTGAAAAACCACTTTTCGCGCTTGTGTTGGTGCAAGAAACCACTTTTGCACTTGTATTAGTGTGGAAAAAACACTTTTTGCACTTGTGATAGTGTTGAAAAACCACTTTTCGCACTTGTGTTAGTGTTGAAAAACCACTTTTCGCACTTCTGTTAGTGTTGAAAAACCACTTTTCGCACTTGTGTTGGTGCTGGAAACCACTTTTGCACTTGTATTAGTGTGGAAAAACCACTTTTTGCACTTGTGTTAGTGTTGAAAAACCACTTTTCGCACTTGTGTTAGTGTTGACAAACCACTTTTTGCACTTGTGTTGGTGCAGGAAACCACTTTTGCACTTGTATTAGTGTGGAAAAAACACTTTTTGCACTTGTGATAGTGTTGAAAAACCACTTTTCGCACTTGTGTTAGTGTTGAAAAACCACTTTTCGCACTTGTGTTGGTGCAGGAAACCACTTTTTCACTTGTATTAGTGTGGAAAAAACACTTTTCGCACTTGTGTTAGTGTTGAAAAACCACTTTTCGCACTTGTGTTAGTGTTGAAAAACCACTTTTCTCACTTGTGTTGGTGCAGGAAACCACTTTTGCACTTGTATTAGTGTGGAAAAAGCACTTTTTGCCCTTGTGTTAGTGTTGAAAAACCACTTTTCGCACTTGTGTTAGTGTTGACAAACCACTTTTCTCACTTGTGTTGGTGCAGGAAACCACTTTTGCACTTGTATTAGTGTGGAAAAACCACTTTTTGCACTTGTGTTAGTGTTGAAAAACCACTTTTCGCACTTGTGTTAGTGTTGACAAACCACTTTTCGCACTTGTGTTGGTGCAGGAAACCACTTTTGCACTTGTATTAGTGTGGAAAAACCACTTTTTGCACTTGTGTTAGTGTTGAAAAACCACTTTTCGCACTTGTGTTCGTGTTGAAAAACCACTTTTCCCAATTGTGTTAGTGCAGGAAACCACTTTTGCACTTGTATTAGTGTGGAAAAACCACTTTTCGCACTTGTGTTAGTGTTGAAAAACCACTTTTCACACTTGTGTTAGTGTTGAAAAACCACTTTTCGCACTTGTGTTGGTGCAGGAAACCACTTTTTCACTTGTATTAGTGTGGAAAAAACACTTTTCGCACTTGTGTTAGTGTTGAAAAACCACTTTTCGCACTTGTGTTAGTGTTGAAAAACCACTTTTCTCACTTGTGTTGGTGCAGGAAACCACTTTTGCACTTGTATTAGTGTGGAAAAAGCACTTTTTGCCCTTGTGTTAGTGTTGAAAAACCACTTTTCGCACTTGTGTTAGTGTTGACAAACCACTTTTCTCACTTGTGTTGGTGCAGGAAACCACTTTTGCACTTGTATTAGTGTGGAAAAACCACTTTTTGCACTTGTGTTAGTGTTGAAAAACCACTTTTCGCACTTGTGTTAGTGTTGACAAACCACTTTTCGCACTTGTGTTGGTGCAGGAAACCACTTTTGCACTTGTATTAGTGTGGAAAAACCACTTTTTGCACTTGTGTTAGTGTTGAAAAACCACTTTTCGCACTTGTGTTAGTGTTGAAAAACCACTTTTCGCACTCGTGTTGGTGCAGGAAACCACTTTTGCACTTGTATTAGTGTGGAAAAAACACTTTTTGCACTTGTGATAGTGTTGAAAAACCACTTTTCGCACTTGTGTTCGTGTTGAAAAACCACTTTTCCCAATTGTGTTAGTGCAGGAAACCACTTTTGCACTTGTATTAGTGTGGAAAAACCACTTTTCGCACTTGTGTTAGTGTTGAAAAACCACTTTTCACACTTGTGTTAGTGTTGAAAAACCACTTTTCGCACTTGTGTTGGTGCAGGAAACCACTTTTGCACTTGTATTAGTGTGGAAAAACCACTTTTCGCACTTGTGTTAGTGTTAAAAAACCACTTTTCGCACTTGTGTTGGTGCAGGAAACCACTTTTGCACTTGTATTAGTGTGGAAAAACCACTTTTCGCACTTGTGTTAGTGTTGAAAAACCACTTTTCACACTTGTGTTAGTGTTGAAAAACCACTTTTCGCACTTGTGTTGGTGCAGGAAACCATTTTTGCACTTGTATTTGTGTGTAAAAACCACTTTTCGCACTTGTGTTAGTGTTGAAAAACCACTTTTCGCACTAGTGTTAGTGTTGAAAAACCACTTTTCGCACTTGTGTTGGTGCAGGAAACCACTTTTGCACTTGTATTAGTGTGGTAAAAACACTTTTTGCACTTGTGATAGTGTTGAAAAACCACTTTTTCTCACTTGTGTTGGTGCAGGAAACCACTTTTGCACTTGTATTAGTGTGGAAAAACCACTTTTCGCACTTGTGTTAGTGTTGAAAAACCACTTTTCGCACTTGTGTTAGTGTTGAAAAACCACTTTTCGCGCTTGTGTTGGTGCAGGAAACCACTTTTGCACTTGTATTAGTGTGGAAAAAACACTTTTTGCACTTGTGATAGTGTTGAAAACCACTTTTCGCACTTGTGTTAGTGTTGAAAAACCACTTTTCGCACTTGTGTTGGTGCAGGAAACCACTTTTGCACTTGTATTAGTGTGGAAAAAACACTTTTTGCACTTGTGATAGTGTTGAAAAACCACTTTTCGCACTTGTGTTAGTGTTGAAAAACCACTTTTCGCACTTCTGTTAGTGTTGAAAAACCACTTTTCGCACTTGTGTTGGTGCTGGAAACCACTTTTGCACTTGTATTAGTGTGGAAAAACCACTTTTTGCACTTGTGTTAGTGTTGAAAAACCACTTTTCGCACTTGTGTTAGTGTTGACAAACCACTTTTTGCACTTGTGTTGGTGCAGGAAACCACTTTTGCACTTGTATTAGTGTGGAAAAAACACTTTTTGCACTTGTGATAGTGTTGAAAAACCACTTTTCGCACTTGTGTTAGTGTTGAAAAACCACTTTTCGCACTTGTGTTGGTGCAGGAAACCACTTTTTCACTTGTATTAGTGTGGAAAAAACACTTTTCGCACTTGTGTTAGTGTTGAAAAACCACTTTTCGCACTTGTGTTAGTGTTGAGAAACCACTTTTCTCACTTGTGTTGGTGCAGGAAACCACTTTTGCACTTGTATTAGTGTGGAAAAAGCACTTTTTGCCCTTGTGTTAGTGTTGAAAAACCACTTTTCGCACTTGTGTTAGTGTTGACAAACCACTTTTCTCACTTGTGTTGGTGCAGGAAACCACTTTTGCACTTGTATTAGTGTGGAAAAACCACTTTTTGCACTTGTGTTAGTGTTGAAAAACCACTTTTCGCACTTGTGTTAGTGTTGACAAACCACTTTTCGCACTTGTGTTGGTGCAGGAAACCACTTTTGCACTTGTATTAGTGTGGAAAAACCACTTTTTGCACTTGTGTTAGTGTTGAAAAACCACTTTTCGCACTTGTGTTCGTGTTGAAAAACCACTTTTCCCAATTGTGTTAGTGCAGGAAACCACTTTTGCACTTGTATTAGTGTGGAAAAACCACTTTTCGCACTTGTGTTAGTGTTGAAAAACCACTTTTCACACTTGTGTTAGTGTTGAAAAACCACTTTTCGCACTTGTGTTGGTGCAGGAAACCACTTTTTCACTTGTATTAGTGTGGAAAAAACACTTTTCGCACTTGTGTTAGTGTTGAAAAACCACTTTTCGCACTTGTGTTAGTGTTGAAAAACCACTTTTCTCACTTGTGTTGGTGCAGGAAACCACTTTTGCACTTGTATTAGTGTGGAAAAAGCACTTTTTGCCATTGTGTTAGTGTTGAAAAACCACTTTTCGCACTTGTGTTAGTGTTGACAAACCACTTTTCTCACTTGTGTTGGTGCAGGAAACCACTTTTGCACTTGTATTAGTGTGGAAAAACCACTTTTTGCACTTGTGTTAGTGTTGAAAAACCACTTTTCGCACTTGTGTTAGTGTTGACAAACCACTTTTCGCACTTGTGTTGGTGCAGGAAACCACTTTTGCACTTGTATTAGTGTGGAAAAACCACTTTTTGCACTTGTGTTAGTGTTGAAAAACCACTTTTCGCACTTGTGTTAGTGTTGAAAAACCACTTTTCGCACTCGTGTTGGTGCAGGAAACCACTTTTGCACTTGTATTAGTGTGGAAAAAACACTTTTTGCACTTGTGATAGTGTTGAAAAACCACTTTTCGCACTTGTGTTCGTGTTGAAAAACCACTTTTCCCAATTGTGTTAGTGCAGGAAACCACTTTTGCACTTGTATTAGTGTGGAAAAACCACTTTTCGCACTTGTGTTAGTGTTGAAAAACCACTTTTCACACTTGTGTTAGTGTTGAAAAACCACTTTTCGCACTTGTGTTGGTGCAGGAAACCACTTTTGCACTTGTATTAGTGTGGAAAAACCACTTTTCGCACTTGTGTTAGTGTTAAAAAACCACTTTTCGCACTTGTGTTGGTGCAGGAAACCACTTTTGCACTTGTATTAGTGTGGAAAAACCACTTTTCGCACTTGTGTTAGTGTTGAAAAACCACTTTTCACACTTGTGTTAGTGTTGAAAAACCACTTTTCGCACTTGTGTTGGTGCAGGAAACCATTTTTGCACTTGTATTAGTGTGTAAAAACCACTTTTCGCACTTGTGTTAGTGTTGAAAAACCACTTTTCGCACTAGTGTTAGTGTTGAAAAACCACTTTTCGCACTTGTGTTGGTGCAGGAAACCACTTTTGCACTTGTATTAGTGTGGTAAAAACACTTTTTGCACTTGTGATAGTGTTGAAAAACCACTTTTTCTCACTTGTGTTGGTGCAGGAAACCACTTTTGCACTTGTATTAGTGTGGAAAAACCACTTTTCGCACTTGTGTTAGTGTTGAAAAACCACTTTTCGCACTTGTGTTAGTGTTGAAAAACCACTTTTCGCGCTTGTGTTGGTGCAGGAAACCACTTTTGCACTTGTATTAGTGTGGAAAAAACACTTTTTGCACTTGTGATAGTGTTGAAAACCACTTTTCGCACTTGTGTTAGTGTTGAAAAACCACTTTTCGCACTTGTGTTGGTGCAGGAAACCACTTTTGCACTTGTATTAGTGTGGAAAAAACACTTTTTGCACTTGTGATAGTGTTGAAAAACCACTTTTCGCACTTGTGTTAGTGTTGAAAAACCACTTTTCGCACTTCTGTTAGTGTTGAAAAACCACTTTTCGCACTTGTGTTGGTGCTGGAAACCACTTTTGCACTTGTATTAGTGTGGAAAAACCACTTTTTGCACTTGTGTTAGTGTTGAAAAACCACTTTTCGCACTTGTGTTAGTGTTGACAAACCACTTTTTGCACTTGTGTTGGTGCAGGAAACCACTTTTGCACTTGTATTAGTGTGGAAAAAACACTTTTTGCACTTGTGATAGTGTTGAAAAACCACTTTTCGCACTTGTGTTAGTGTTGAAAAACCACTTTTCGCACTTGTGTTGGTGCAGGAAACCACTTTTTCACTTGTATTAGTGTGGAAAAAACACTTTTCGCACTTGTGTTAGTGTTGAAAAACCACTTTTCGCACTTGTGTTAGTGTTGAGAAACCACTTTTCTCACTTGTGTTGGTGCAGGAAACCACTTTTGCACTTGTATTAGTGTGGAAAAAGCACTTTTTGCCCTTGTGTTAGTGTTGAAAAACCACTTTTCGCACTTGTGTTAGTGTTGACAAACCACTTTTCTCACTTGTGTTGGTGCAGGAAACCACTTTTGCACTTGTATTAGTGTGGAAAAACCACTTTTTGCACTTGTGTTAGTGTTGAAAAACCACTTTTCGCACTTGTGTTAGTGTTGACAAACCACTTTTCGCACTTGTGTTGGTGCAGGAAACCACTTTTGCACTTGTATTAGTGTGGAAAAACCACTTTTTGCACTTGTGTTAGTGTTGAAAAACCACTTTTCGCACTTGTGTTCGTGTTGAAAAACCACTTTTCCCAATTGTGTTAGTGCAGGAAACCACTTTTGCACTTGTATTAGTGTGGAAAAACCACTTTTCGCACTTGTGTTAGTGTTGAAAAACCACTTTTCACACTTGTGTTAGTGTTGAAAAACCACTTTTCGCACTTGTGTTGGTGCAGGAAACCACTTTTTCACTTGTATTAGTGTGGAAAAAACACTTTTCGCACTTGTGTTAGTGTTGAAAAACCACTTTTCGCACTTGTGTTAGTGTTGAAAAACCACTTTTCTCACTTGTGTTGGTGCAGGAAACCACTTTTGCACTTGTATTAGTGTGGAAAAAGCACTTTTTGCCATTGTGTTAGTGTTGAAAAACCACTTTTCGCACTTGTGTTAGTGTTGACAAACCACTTTTCTCACTTGTGTTGGTGCAGGAAACCACTTTTGCACTTGTATTAGTGTGGAAAAACCACTTTTTGCACTTGTGTTAGTGTTGAAAAACCACTTTTCGCACTTGTGTTAGTGTTGACAAACCACTTTTCGCACTTGTGTTGGTGCAGGAAACCACTTTTGCACTTGTATTAGTGTGGAAAAACCACTTTTTGCACTTGTGTTAGTGTTGAAAAACCACTTTTCGCACTTGTGTTAGTGTTGAAAAACCACTTTTCGCACTCGTGTTGGTGCAGGAAACCACTTTTGCACTTGTATTAGTGTGGAAAAAACACTTTTTGCACTTGTGATAGTGTTGAAAAACCACTTTTCGCACTTGTGTTCGTGTTGAAAAACCACTTTTCCCAATTGTGTGTGCAGGAAACCACTTTTTCACTTGTATTAGTGTGGAAAAAACACTTTTCGCACTTGTGTTAGTGTTGAAAAACCACTTTTCGCACTTGTGTTAGTGTTGAAAAACCACTTTTCTCACTTGTGTTGGTGCAGGAAACCACTTTTGCACTTGTATTAGTGTGGAAAAAGCACTTTTTGCCCTTGTGTTAGTGTTGAAAAACCACTTTTCGCACTTGTGTTAGTGTTGACAAACCACTTTTCTCACTTGTGTTGGTGCAGGAAACCACTTTTGCACTTGTATTAGTGTGGAAAAACCACTTTTTGCACTTGTGTTAGTGTTGAAAAACCACTTTTCGCACTTGTGTTAGTGTTGACAAACCACTTTTCGCACTTGTGTTGGTGCAGGAAACCACTTTTGCACTTGTATTAGTGTGGAAAAACCACTTTTTGCACTTGTGTTAGTGTTGAAAAACCACTTTTCGCACTTGTGTTCGTGTTGAAAAACCACTTTTCCCAATTGTGTTAGTGCAGGAAACCACTTTTGCACTTGTATTAGTGTGGAAAAACCACTTTTCGCACTTGTGTTAGTGTTGAAAAACCACTTTTCACACTTGTGTTAGTGTTGAAAAACCACTTTTCGCACTTGTGTTGGTGCAGGAAACCACTTTTGCACTTGTGTTAGTGTGGAAAAACCACTTTTCGCACTTGTGTTAGTGTTAAAAAACCACTTTTCGCACTTGTGTTGGTGCAGGAAACCACTTTTGCACTTGTATTAGTGTGGAAAAACCACTTTTCACACTTGTGTTAGTGTTGAAAAACCACTTTTCGCACTTGTGTTGGTGCAGGAAACCACTTTTGCACTTGTATTAGTGTGGAAAAACCACTTTTCGCACTTGTGTTAGTGTTGAAAAATCACTTTTCGCACTTGTGTTGGTGCAGGAAACCACTTTTGCACTTGTATTAGTGTGGAAAAACCACTTTTCGCACTTGTGTTAGTGTTGAAAAACCACTTTTCGCACTAGTGTTAGTGTTGAAAAACCACTTTTCGCACTTGTGTTGGTGCAGGAAACCACTTTTGCACTTGTATTAGTGTGGTAAAAACACTTTTTGCACTTGTGATAGTGTTGAAAAACCACTTTTCCCAATTGTGTTAGTGCAGGAAACCACTTTTGCACTTGTATTAGTGTGGAAAAACCACTTTTCGCACTTGTGTTAGTGTTGAAAAACCACTTTTCACACTTGTGTTAGTGTTGAAAAACCACTTTTCGCACTTGTGTTGGTGCAGGAAACCACTTTTGCACTTGTATTAGTGTGGAAAAACCACTTTTCGCACTTGTGTTAGTGTTAAAAAACCACTTTTCGCACTTGTGTTGGTGCAGGAAACCACTTTTGCACTTGTATTAGTGTGGAAAAACCACTTTTCACACTTGTGTTAGTGTTGAAAAACCACTTTTCGCACTTGTGTTGGTGCAGGAAACCACTTTTCCACTTGTATTAGTGTGGAAAAACCACTTTTCGCACTTGTGTTAGTGTTGAAAAATCACTTTTCGCACTTGTGTTGGTGCAGGAAACCACTTTTGCACTTGTATTAGTGTGGAAAAAACACTTTTCGCACTTGTGTTAGTGTTGAAAAACCACTTTTCGCACTTGTGTTGGTGCAGGAAACCACTTTTGCACTTGTATTAGTGTGGAAAAAACACTTTTTGCACTTGTGATAGTGTTGAAAAACCACTTTTCGCACTTGTGTTAGTGTTGAAAAACCACTTTTCGCACTTGTGTTGGTGCAGGAAACCACTTTTGCACTTGTATTAGTGTGGAAAAAACACTTTTTGCACTTGTGATAGTGTTGAAAAACCACTTTTCGCACTTGTGTTAGTGTTGAAAAACCACTTTTCGCACTTGTGTTGGTGCAGGAAACCACTTTTTCACTTGTATTAGTGTGGAAAAAACACTTTTCGCACTTGTGTTAGTGTTGAAAAACCACTTTTCGCACTTGTGTTAGTGTTGAAAAACCACTTTTCTCACTTGTGTTGGTGCAGGAAACCACTTTTGCACTTGTATTAGTGTGGAAAAAGCACTTTTTGCCCTTGTGTTAGTGTTGAAAAACCACTTTTCGCACTTGTGTTAGTGTTGACAAACCACTTTTCTCACTTGTGTTGGTGCAGGAAACCACTTTTGCACTTGTATTAGTGTGGAAAAACCACTTTTTGCACTTGTGTTAGTGTTGAAAAACCACTTTTCGCACTTGTGTTAGTGTTGACAAACCACTTTTCGCACTTGTGTTGGTGCAGGAAACCACTTTTGCACTTGTATTAGTGTGGAAAAACCACTTTTTGCACTTGTGTTAGTGTTGAAAAACCACTTTTCGCACTTGTGTTCGTGTTGAAAAACCACTTTTCCCAATTGTGTTAGTGCAGGAAACCACTTTTGCACTTGTATTAGTGTGGAAAAACCACTTTTCGCACTTGTGTTAGTGTTGAAAAACCACTTTTCACACTTGTGTTAGTGTTGAAAAACCACTTTTCGCACTTGTGTTGGTGCAGGAAACCACTTTTGCACTTGTGTTAGTGTGGAAAAACCACTTTTCGCACTTGTGTTAGTGTTAAAAAACCACTTTTCGCACTTGTGTTGGTGCAGGAAACCACTTTTGCACTTGTATTAGTGTGGAAAAACCACTTTTCACACTTGTGTTAGTGTTGAAAAACCACTTTTCGCACTTGTGTTGGTGCAGGAAACCACTTTTGCACTTGTATTAGTGTGGAAAAACCACTTTTCGCACTTGTGTTAGTGTTGAAAAATCACTTTTCGCACTTGTGTTGGTGCAGGAAACCACTTTTGCACTTGTATTAGTGTGGAAAAACCACTTTTCGCACTTGTGTTAGTGTTGAAAAACCACTTTTCGCACTAGTGTTAGTGTTGAAAAACCACTTTTCGCACTTGTGTTGGTGCAGGAAACCACTTTTGCACTTGTATTAGTGTGGTAAAAACACTTTTTGCACTTGTGATAGTGTTGAAAAACCACTTTTTCTCACTTGTGTTGGTGCAGGAAACCACTTTTGCACTTGTATTAGTGTGGAAAAACCACTTTTCGCACTTGTGTTAGTGTTGAAAAACCACTTTTCGCACTTGTGTTAGTGTTGAAAAACCACTTTTCGCGCTTGTGTTGGTGCAGGAAACCACTTTTGCACTTGTATTAGTGTGGAAAAAACACTTTTTGCACTTGTGATAGTGTTGAAAACCACTTTTCGCACTTGTGTTAGTGTTGAAAAACCACTTTTCGCACTAGTGTTAGTGTTGAAAAACCACTTTTCGCACTTGTGTTGGTGCAGGAAACCACTTTTGCACTTGTATTAGTGTGGTAAAAACACTTTTTGCACTTGTGATAGTGTTGAAAAACCACTTTTTCTCACTTGTGTTGGTGCAGGAAACCACTTTTGCACTTGTATTAGTGTGGAAAAACCACTTTTCGCACTTGTGTTAGTGTTGAAAAACCACTTTTCGCACTTGTGTTAGTGTTGAAAAACCACTTTTCGCGCTTGTGTTGGTGCAGGAAACCACTTTTGCACTTGTATTAGTGTGGAAAAAACACTTTTTGCACTTGTGATAGTGTTGAAAACCACTTTTCGCACTTGTGTTAGTGTTGAAAAACCACTTTTCGCACTTCTGTTAGTGTTGAAAAACCACTTTTCGCACTTGTGTTGGTGCTGGAAACCACTTTTGCACTTGTATTAGTGTGGAAAAACCACTTTTTGCACTTGTGTTAGTGTTGAAAAACCACTTTTCGCACTTGTGTTAGTGCTGACAAACCACTTTTTGCACTTGTGTTGGTGCAGGAAACCACTTTTGCACTTGTATTAGTGTGGAAAAAACACTTTTTGCACTTGTGATAGTGTTGAAAAACCACTTTTCGCACTTGTGTTAGTGTTGAAAAACCACTTTTCGCACTTGTGTTGGTGCAGGAAACCACTTTTTCACTTGTATTAGTGTGGAAAAACACTTTTCGCACTTGTGTTAGTGTTGAAAAACCACTTTTCGCACTTGTGTTAGTGTTGAAAAACCACTTTTCTCACTTGTGTTGGTGCAGGAAACCACTTTTGCACTTGTATTAGTGTGGAAAAAGCACTTTTTGCCCTTGTGTTAGTGTTGAAAAACCACTTTTCGCACTTGTGTTAGTGTTGACAAACCACTTTTCTCACTTGTGTTGGTGCAGGAAACCACTTTTGCACTTGTATTAGTGTGGAAAAACCACTTTTTGCACTTGTGTTAGTGTTGAAAAACCACTTTTCGCACTTGTGTTAGTGTTGACAAACCACTTTTCGCACTTGTGTTGGTGCAGGAAACCACTTTTGCACTTGTATTAGTGTGGAAAAACCACTTTTTGCACTTGTGTTAGTGTTGAAAAACCACTTTTCGCACTTGTGTTCGTGTTGAAAAACCACTTTTCCCAATTGTGTTAGTGCAGGAAACCACTTTTGCACTTGTATTAGTGTGGAAAAACCACTTTTCGCACTTGTGTTAGTGTTGAAAAACCACTTTTCACACTTGTGTTAGTGTTGAAAAACCACTTTTCGCACTTGTGTTGGTGCAGGAAACCACTTTTGCACTTGTATTAGTGTGGAAAAACCACTTTTCGCACTTGTGTTAGTGTTAAAAAACCACTTTTCGCACTTGTGTTGGTGCAGGAAACCACTTTTGCACTTGTATTAGTGTGGAAAAACCACTTTTTGCACTTGTGATAGTGTTGAAAAACCACTTTTTCTCACTTGTGTTGGTGCAGGAAACCACTTTTGCACTTGTATTAGTGTGGAAAAACCACTTTTTGCACTTGTGTTAGTGTTGAAAAACCACTTTCCGCACTTGTGTTCGTGTTGAAAAACCACTTTTCCCAATTGTGTTAGTGCAGGAAACCACTTTTGCACTTGTATTAGTGTGGAAAAACCACTTTTCGCACTTGTGTTAGTGTTGAAAAACCACTTTTCACACTTGTGTTAGTGTTGAAAAACCACTTTTCGCACTTGTGTTGGTGCAGGAAACCACTTTTGCACTTGTATTAGTGTGGAAAAACCACTTTTTGCACTTGTGTTAGTGTTGAAAAACCACTTTTCGCACTTGTGTTAGTGTTGACAAACCACTTTTCGCACTTGTGTTGGTGCAGGAAACCACTTTTGCACTTGTATTAGTGTGGAAAAACCACTTTTTGCACTTGTGTTAGTGTTGAAAAACCACTTTTCGCACTTGTGTTCGTGTTGAAAAACCACTTTTCCCAATTGTGTTAGTGCAGGAAACCACTTTTGCACTTGTATTAGTGTGGAAAAACCACTTTTCGCACTTGTGTTAGTGTTGAAAAACCACTTTTCACACTTGTGTTAGTGTTGAAAAACCACTTTTCGCACTTGTGTTGGTGCAGGAAACCACTTTTGCACTTGTATTAGTGTGGAAAAACCACTTTTCGCACTTGTGTTAGTGTTAAAAAACCACTTTTCGCACTTGTGTTGGTGCAGGAAACCACTTTTGCACTTGTATTAGTGTGGAAAAACCACTTTTCACACTTGTGTTAGTGTTGAAAAACCACTTTTCGCACTTGTGTTGGTGCAGGAAACCACTTTTGCACTTGTATTAGTGTGGAAAAACCACTTTTCGCACTTGTGTTAGTGTTGAAAAATCACTTTTCGCACTTGTGTTGGTGCAGGAAACCACTTTTGCACTTGTATTAGTGTGGAAAAACCACTTTTCGCACTTGTGTTAGTGTTGAAAAACCACTTTTCGCACTAGTGTTAGTGTTGAAAAACCACTTTTCGCACTTGTGTTGGTGCAGGAAACCACTTTTGCACTTGTATTAGTGTGGTAAAAACACTTTTTGCACTTGTGATAGTGTTGAAAAACCACTTTTTCTCACTTGTGTTGGTGCAGGAAACCACTTTTGCACTTGTATTAGTGTGGAAAAACCACTTTTCGCACTTGTGTTAGTGTTGAAAAACCACTTTTCGCACTTGTGTTAGTGTTGAAAAACCACTTTTCGCGCTTGTGTTGGTGCAGGAAACCACTTTTGCACTTGTATTAGTGTGGAAAAAACACTTTTTGCACTTGTGATAGTGTTGAAAACCACTTTTCGCACTTGTGTTAGTGTTGAAAAACCACTTTTCGCACTAGTGTTAGTGTTGAAAAACCACTTTTCGCACTTGTGTTGGTGCAGGAAACCACTTTTGCACTTGTATTAGTGTGGTAAAAACACTTTTTGCACTTGTGATAGTGTTGAAAAACCACTTTTTCTCACTTGTGTTGGTGCAGGAAACCACTTTTGCACTTGTATTAGTGTGGAAAAACCACTTTTCGCACTTGTGTTAGTGTTGAAAAACCACTTTTCGCACTTGTGTTAGTGTTGAAAAACCACTTTTCGCGCTTGTGTTGGTGCAGGAAACCACTTTTGCACTTGTATTAGTGTGGAAAAAACACTTTTTGCACTTGTGATAGTGTTGAAAAACCACTTTTCGCACTTGTGTTAGTGTTGAAAAACCACTTTTCGCACTTCTGTTAGTGTTGAAAAACCACTTTTCGCACTTGTGTTGGTGCTGGAAACCACTTTTGCACTTGTATTAGTGTGGAAAAACCACTTTTTGCACTTGTGTTAGTGTTGAAAAACCACTTTTCGCACTTGTGTTAGTGTTGACAAACCACTTTTTGCACTTGTGTTGGTGCAGGAAACCACTTTTGCACTTGTATTAGTGTGGAAAAAACACTTTTTGCACTTGTGATAGTGTTGAAAAACCACTTTTCGCACTTGTGTTAGTGTTGAAAAACCACTTTTCGCACTTGTGTTGGTGCAGGAAACCACTTTTTCACTTGTATTAGTGTGGAAAAAACACTTTTCGCACTTGTGTTAGTGTTGAAAAACCACTTTTCGCACTTGTGTTAGTGTTGAAAAACCACTTTTCTCACTTGTGTTGGTGCAGGAAACCACTTTTGCACTTGTATTAGTGTGGAAAAAGCACTTTTTGCCCTTGTGTTAGTGTTGAAAAACCACTTTTCGCACTTGTGTTAGTGTTGACAAACCACTTTTCTCACTTGTGTTGGTGCAGGAAACCACTTTTGCACTTGTATTAGTGTGGAAAAACCACTTTTTGCACTTGTGTTAGTGTTGAAAAACCACTTTTCGCACTTGTGTTAGTGTTGACAAACCACTTTTCGCACTTGTGTTGGTGCAGGAAACCACTTTTGCACTTGTATTAGTGTGGAAAAACCACTTTTTGCACTTGTGTTAGTGTTGAAAAACCACTTTTCGCACTTGTGTTCGTGTTGAAAAACCACTTTTCCCAATTGTGTTAGTGCAGGAAACCACTTTTGCACTTGTATTAGTGTGGAAAAACCACTTTTCGCACTTGTGTTAGTGTTGAAAAACCACTTTTCACACTTGTGTTAGTGTTGAAAAACCACTTTTCGCACTTGTGTTGGTGCAGGAAACCACTTTTTCACTTGTATTAGTGTGGAAAAAACACTTTTCGCACTTGTGTTAGTGTTGAAAAACCACTTTTCGCACTTGTGTTAGTGTTGAAAAACCACTTTTCTCACTTGTGTTGGTGCAGGAAACCACTTTTGCACTTGTATTAGTGTGGAAAAAGCACTTTTTGCCCTTGTGTTAGTGTTGAAAAACCACTTTTCGCACTTGTGTTAGTGTTGACAAACCACTTTTCTCACTTGTGTTGGTGCAGGAAACCACTTTTGCACTTGTATTAGTGTGGAAAAACCACTTTTTGCACTTGTGTTAGTGTTGAAAAACCACTTTTCGCACTTGTGTTAGTGTTGACAAACCACTTTTCGCACTTGTGTTGGTGCAGGAAACCACTTTTGCACTTGTATTAGTGTGGAAAAACCACTTTTTGCACTTGTGTTAGTGTTGAAAAACCACTTTTCGCACTTGTGTTAGTGTTGAAAAACCACTTTTCGCACTCGTGTTGGTGCAGGAAACCACTTTTGCACTTGTATTAGTGTGGAAAAAACACTTTTTGCACTTGTGATAGTGTTGAAAAACCACTTTTCGCACTTGTGTTCGTGTTGAAAAACCACTTTTCCCAATTGTGTTAGTGCAGGAAACCACTTTTGCACTTGTATTAGTGTGGAAAAACCACTTTTCGCACTTGTGTTAGTGTTGAAAAACCACTTTTCACACTTGTGTTAGTGTTGAAAAACCACTTTTCGCACTTGTGTTGGTGCAGGAAACCACTTTTGCACTTGTATTAGTGTGGAAAAACCACTTTTCGCACTTGTGTTAGTGTTAAAAAACCACTTTTCGCACTTGTGTTGGTGCAGGAAACCACTTTTGCACTTGTATTAGTGTGGAAAAACCACTTTTCGCACTTGTGTTAGTGTTGAAAAACCACTTTTCACACTTGTGTTAGTGTTGAAAAACCACTTTTCGCACTTGTGTTGGTGCAGGAAACCATTTTTGCACTTGTATTAGTGTGTAAAAACCACTTTTCGCACTTGTGTTAGTGTTGAAAAACCACTTTTCGCACTAGTGTTAGTGTTGAAAAACCACTTTTCGCACTTGTGTTGGTGCAGGAAACCACTTTTGCACTTGTATTAGTGTGGTAAAAACACTTTTTGCACTTGTGATAGTGTTGAAAAACCACTTTTTCTCACTTGTGTTGGTGCAGGAAACCACTTTTGCACTTGTATTAGTGTGGAAAAACCACTTTTCGCACTTGTGTTAGTGTTGAAAAACCACTTTTCGCACTTGTGTTAGTGTTGAAAAACCACTTTTCGCGCTTGTGTTGGTGCAGGAAACCACTTTTGCACTTGTATTAGTGTGGAAAAAACACTTTTTGCACTTGTGATAGTGTTGAAAACCACTTTTCGCACTTGTGTTAGTGTTGAAAAACCACTTTTCGCACTTGTGTTGGTGCAGGAAACCACTTTTGCACTTGTATTAGTGTGGAAAAAACACTTTTTGCACTTGTGATAGTGTTGAAAAACCACTTTTCGCACTTGTGTTAGTGTTGAAAAACCACTTTTCGCACTTCTGTTAGTGTTGAAAAACCACTTTTCGCACTTGTGTTGGTGCTGGAAACCACTTTTGCACTTGTATTAGTGTGGAAAAACCACTTTTTGCACTTGTGTTAGTGTTGAAAAACCACTTTTCGCACTTGTGTTAGTGTTGACAAACCACTTTTTGCACTTGTGTTGGTGCAGGAAACCACTTTTGCACTTGTATTAGTGTGGAAAAAACACTTTTTGCACTTGTGATAGTGTTGAAAAACCACTTTTCGCACTTGTGTTAGTGTTGAAAAACCACTTTTCGCACTTGTGTTGGTGCAGGAAACCACTTTTTCACTTGTATTAGTGTGGAAAAAACACTTTTCGCACTTGTGTTAGTGTTGAAAAACCACTTTTCGCACTTGTGTTAGTGTTGAAAAACCACTTTTCTCACTTGTGTTGGTGCAGGAAACCACTTTTGCACTTGTATTAGTGTGGAAAAAGCACTTTTTGCCCTTGTGTTAGTGTTGAAAAACCACTTTTCGCACTTGTGTTAGTGTTGACAAACCACTTTTCTCACTTGTGTTGGTGCAGGAAACCACTTTTGCACTTGTATTAGTGTGGAAAAACCACTTTTTGCACTTGTGTTAGTGTTGAAAAACCACTTTTCGCACTTGTGTTAGTGTTGACAAACCACTTTTCGCACTTGTGTTGGTGCAGGAAACCACTTTTGCACTTGTATTAGTGTGGAAAAACCACTTTTTGCACTTGTGTTAGTGTTGAAAAACCACTTTTCGCACTTGTGTTCGTGTTGAAAAACCACTTTTCCTAATTGTGTTAGTGCAGGAAACCACTTTTGCACTTGTATTAGTGTGGAAAAACCACTTTTCGCACTTGTGTTAGTGTTGAAAAACCACTTTTCACACTTGTGTTAGTGTTGAAAAACCACTTTTCGCACTTGTGTTGGTGCAGGAAACCACTTTTGCACTTGTATTAGTGTGGAAAAACCACTTTTCGCACTTGTGTTAGTGTTAAAAAACCACTTTTCGCACTTGTGTTGGTGCAGGAAACCACTTTTGCACTTGTATTAGTGTGGAAAAACCACTTTTCACACTTGTGTTAGTGTTGAAAAACCACTTTTCGCACTTGTGTTGGTGCAGGAAACCACTTTTCCACTTGTATTAGTGTGGAAAAACCACTTTTCGCACTTGTGTTAGTGTTGAAAAATCACTTTTCGCACTTGTGTTGGTGCAGGAAACCACTTTTGCACTTGTATTAGTGTGGAAAAAACACTTTTCGCACTTGTGTTAGTGTTGAAAAACCACTTTTCGCACTTGTGTTGGTGCAGGAAACCACTTTTGCACTTGTATTAGTGTGGAAAAAACACTTTTTGCACTTGTGATAGTGTTGAAAAACCACTTTTCGCACTTGTGTTAGTGTTGAAAAACCACTTTTCGCACTTGTGTTGGTGCAGGAAACCACTTTTGCACTTGTATTAGTGTGGAAAAAACACTTTTCGCACTTGTGTTAGTGTTGAAAAACCACTTTTCGCACTTGTGTTAGTGTGGAAAAAACCACTTTTCTCACTTGTGTTGGTGTTGAAAAACCACTTTTCGCACTTGTGTTGGTGCAGGAAACCACTTTTCCACTTGTATTAGTGTGGAAAAACCACTTTTCGCACTTGTGTTAGTGTTGAAAAATCACTTTTCGCACTTGTGTTGGTGCAGGAAACCACTTTTGCACTTGTATTAGTGTGGAAAAAACACTTTTCGCACTTGTGTTAGTGTTGAAAAACCACTTTTCGCACTTGTGTTGGTGCAGGAAACCACTTTTGCACTTGTATTAGTGTGGAAAAAACACTTTTTGCACTTGTGATAGTGTTGAAAACCACTTTTCGCACTTGTGTTAGTGTTGAAAAACCACTTTTCGCACTAGTGTTAGTGTTGAAAAACCACTTTTCGCACTTGTGTTGGTGCAGGAAACCACTTTTGCACTTGTATTAGTGTGGTAAAAACACTTTTTGCACTTGTGATAGTGTTGAAAAACCACTTTTTCTCACTTGTGTTGGTGCAGGAAACCACTTTTGCACTTGTATTAGTGTGGAAAAACCACTTTTCGCACTTGTGTTAGTGTTGAAAAACCACTTTTCGCACTTGTGTTAGTGTTGAAAAACCACTTTTCGCGCTTGTGTTGGTGCAGGAAACCACTTTTGCACTTGTATTAGTGTGGAAAAAAAAAAACACTTTTTGCACTTGTGATAGTGTTGAAAACCACTTTTCGCACTTGTGTTAGTGTTGAAAAACCACTTTTCGCACTTGTGTTGGTGCAGGAAACCACTTTTGCACTTGTATTAGTGTGGAAAAAACACTTTTTGCACTTGTGATAGTGTTGAAAAACCACTTTTCGCACTTGTGTTAGTGTTGAAAAACCACTTTTCGCACTTCTGTTAGTGTTGAAAAACCACTTTTCGCACTTGTGTTGGTGCTGGAAACCACTTTTGCACTTGTATTAGTGTGGAAAAACCACTTTTTGCACTTGTGTTAGTGTTGAAAAACCACTTTTCGCACTTGTGTTAGTGCTGACAAACCACTTTTTGCACTTGTGTTGGTGCAGGAAACCACTTTTGCACTTGTATTAGTGTGGAAAAAACACTTTTTGCACTTGTGATAGTGTTGAAAAACCACTTTTCGCACTTGTGTTAGTGTTGAAAAACCACTTTTCGCACTTGTGTTGGTGCAGGAAACCACTTTTTCACTTGTATTATTGTGGAAAAAACACTTTTCGCACTTGTGTTAGTGTTGAAAAACCACTTTTCGCACTTGTGTTAGTGTTGAAAAACCACTTTTCTCACTTGTGTTGGTGCAGGAAACCACTTTTGCACTTGTATTAGTGTGGAAAAAGCACTTTTTGCCCTTGTGTTAGTGTTGAAAAACCACTTTTCGCACTTGTGTTAGTGTTGACAAACCACTTTTCTCACTTGTGTTGGTGCAGGAAACCACTTTTGCACTTGTATTAGTGTGGAAAAACCACTTTTTGCACTTGTGTTAGTGTTGAAAAACCACTTTTCGCACTTGTGTTAGTGTTGACAAACCACTTTTCGCACTTGTGTTGGTGCAGGAAACCACTTTTGCACTTGTATTAGTGTGGAAAAACCACTTTTTGCACTTGTGTTAGTGTTGAAAAACCACTTTTCGCACTTGTGTTCGTGTTGAAAAACCACTTTTCCCAATTGTGTTAGTGCAGGAAACCACTTTTGCACTTGTATTAGTGTGGAAAAACCACTTTTCGCACTTGTGTTAGTGTTGAAAAACCACTTTTCACACTTGTGTTAGTGTTGAAAAACCACTTTTCGCACTTGTGTTGGTGCAGGAAACCACTTTTGCACTTGTATTAGTGTGGAAAAACCACTTTTCGCACTTGTGTTAGTGTTAAAAAACCACTTTTCGCACTTGTGTTGGTGCAGGAAACCACTTTTGCACTTGTATTAGTGTGGAAAAACCACTTTTTGCACTTGTGATAGTGTTGAAAAACCACTTTTTCTCACTTGTGTTGGTGCAGGAAACCACTTTTGCACTTGTATTAGTGTGGAAAAACCACTTTTTGCACTTGTGTTAGTGTTGAAAAACCACTTTCCGCACTTGTGTTCGTGTTGAAAAACCACTTTTCCCAATTGTGTTAGTGCAGGAAACCACTTTTGCACTTGTATTAGTGTGGAAAAACCTCGCACTTGTGTTAGTGTTGAAAAACCACTTTTCACACTTGTGTTAGTGTTGAAAAACCACTTTTCGCACTTGTGTTGGTGCAGGAAACCACTTTTTCACTTGTATTAGTGTGGAAAAAACACTTTTCGCACTTGTGTTAGTGTTGAAAAACCACTTTTCGCACTTGTGTTAGTGTTGAAAAACCACTTTTCTCACTTGTGTTGGTGCAGGAAACCACTTTTGCACTTGTATTAGTGTGGAAAAACCACTTTTTGCACTTGTGTTAGTGTTGAAAAACCACTTTTCGCACTTGTGTTAGTGTTGACAAACCACTTTTCGCACTTGTGTTGGTGCAGGAAACCACTTTTGCACTTGTATTAGTGTGGAAAAACCACTTTTTGCACTTGTGTTAGTGTTGAAAAACCACTTTTCGCACTTGTGTTCGTGTTGAAAAACCACTTTTCCCAATTGTGTTAGTGCAGGAAACCACTTTTGCACTTGTATTAGTGTGGAAAAACCACTTTTCGCACTTGTGTTAGTGTTGAAAAACCACTTTTCACACTTGTGTTAGTGTTGAAAAACCACTTTTCGCACTTGTGTTGGTGCAGGAAACCACTTTTGCACTTGTATTAGTGTGGAAAAACCACTTTTCGCACTTGTGTTAGTGTTAAAAAACCACTTTTCGCACTTGTGTTGGTGCAGGAAACCACTTTTGCACTTGTATTAGTGTGGAAAAACCACTTTTCACACTTGTGTTAGTGTTGAAAAACCACTTTTCGCACTTGTGTTGGTGCAGGAAACCACTTTTCCACTTGTATTAGTGTGGAAAAACCACTTTTCGCACTTGTGTTAGTGTTGAAAAATCACTTTTCGCACTTGTGTTGGTGCAGGAAACCACTTTTGCACTTGTATTAGTGTGGAAAAAACACTTTTCGCACTTGTGTTAGTGTTGAAAAACCACTTTTCGCACTTGTGTTGGTGCAGGAAACCACTTTTGCACTTGTATTAGTGTGGAAAAAACACTTTTTGCACTTGTGATAGTGTTGAAAAACCACTTTTCGCACTTGTGTTAGTGTTGAAAAACCACTTTTCGCACTTGTGTTGGTGCAGGAAACCACTTTTGCACTTGTATTAGTGTGGAAAAAACACTTTTCGCACTTGTGTTAGTGTTGAAAAACCACTTTTCGCACTTGTGTTAGTGTGGAAAAAACCACTTTTCTCACTTGTGTTGGTGTTGAAAAACCACTTTTCGCACTTGTGTTGGTGCAGGAAACCACTTTTCCACTTGTATTAGTGTGGAAAAACCACTTTTCGCACTTGTGTTAGTGTTGAAAAATCACTTTTCGCACTTGTGTTGGTGCAGGAAACCACTTTTGCACTTGTATTAGTGTGGAAAAAACACTTTTCGCACTTGTGTTAGTGTTGAAAAACCACTTTTCGCACTTGTGTTGGTGCAGGAAACCACTTTTGCACTTGTATTAGTGTGGAAAAAACACTTTTTGCACTTGTGATAGTGTTGAAAACCACTTTTCGCACTTGTGTTAGTGTTGAAAAACCACTTTTCGCACTAGTGTTAGTGTTGAAAAACCACTTTTCGCACTTGTGTTGGTGCAGGAAACCACTTTTGCACTTGTATTAGTGTGGTAAAAACACTTTTTGCACTTGTGATAGTGTTGAAAAACCACTTTTTCTCACTTGTGTTGGTGCAGGAAACCACTTTTGCACTTGTATTAGTGTGGAAAAACCACTTTTCGCACTTGTGTTAGTGTTGAAAAACCACTTTTCGCACTTGTGTTAGTGTTGAAAAACCACTTTTCGCGCTTGTGTTGGTGCAGGAAACCACTTTTGCACTTGTATTAGTGTGGAAAAAACACTTTTTGCACTTGTGATAGTGTTGAAAACCACTTTTCGCACTTGTGTTAGTGTTGAAAAACCACTTTTCGCACTTGTGTTGGTGCAGGAAACCACTTTTGCACTTGTATTAGTGTGGAAAAAACACTTTTTGCACTTGTGATAGTGTTGAAAAACCACTTTTCGCACTTGTGTTAGTGTTGAAAAACCACTTTTCGCACTTCTGTTAGTGTTGAAAAACCACTTTTCGCACTTGTGTTGGTGCTGGAAACCACTTTTGCACTTGTATTAGTGTGGAAAAACCACTTTTTGCACTTGTGTTAGTGTTGAAAAACCACTTTTCGCACTTGTGTTAGTGCTGACAAACCACTTTTTGCACTTGTGTTGGTGCAGGAAACCACTTTTGCACTTGTATTAGTGTGGAAAAAACACTTTTTGCACTTGTGATAGTGTTGAAAAACCACTTTTCGCACTTGTGTTAGTGTTGAAAAACCACTTTTCGCACTTGTGTTGGTGCAGGAAACCACTTTTTCACTTGTATTAGTGTGGAAAAAACACTTTTCGCACTTGTGTTAGTGTTGAAAAACCACTTTTCGCACTTGTGTTAGTGTTGAAAAACCACTTTTCACACTTGTGTTAGTGTTGAAAAACCACTTTTCGCACTTGTGTTGGTGCAGGAAACCACTTTTTCACTTGTATTAGTGTGGAAAAAACACTTTTCGCACTTGTGTTAGTGTTGAAAAACCACTTTTCGCACTTGTGTTAGTGTTGAAAAACCACTTTTCTCACTTGTGTTGGTGCAGGAAACCACTTTTGCACTTGTATTAGTGTGGAAAAAGCACTTTTTGCCCTTGTGTTAGTGTTGAAAAACCACTTTTCGCACTTGTGTTAGTGTTGACAAACCACTTTTCTCACTTGTGTTGGTGCAGGAAACCTCTTTTGCACTTGTATTAGTGTGGAAAAACCACTTTTTGCACTTGTGTTAGTGTTGAAAAACCACTTTTCGCACTTGTGTTAGTGTTGACAAACCACTTTTCGCACTTGTGTTGGTGCAGGAAACCACTTTTGCACTTGTATTAGTGTGGAAAAACCACTTTTTGCACTTGTGTTAGTGTTGAAAAACCACTTTTCGCACTTGTGTTCGTGTTGAAAAACCACTTTTCCCAATTGTGTTAGTGCAGGAAACCACTTTTGCACTTGTATTAGTGTGGAAAAACCACTTTTCGCACTTGTGTTAGTGTTGAAAAACCACTTTTCACACTTGTGTTAGTGTTGAAAAACCACTTTTCGCACTTGTGTTGGTGCAGGAAACCACTTTTGCACTTGTATTAGTGTGGAAAAACCACTTTTCGCACTTGTGTTAGTGTTAAAAAACCACTTTTCGCACTTGTGTTGGTGCAGGAAACCACTTTTGCACTTGTATTAGTGTGGAAAAACCACTTTTCACACTTGTGTTAGTGTTGAAAAACCACTTTTCGCACTTGTGTTGGTGCAGGAAACCACTTTTCCACTTGTATTAGTGTGGAAAAACCACTTTTCGCACTTGTGTTAGTGTTGAAAAATCACTTTTCGCACTTGTGTTGGTGCAGGAAACCACTTTTGCACTTGTATTAGTGTGGAAAAACCACTTTTCGCACTTGTGTTAGTGTTGAAAAACCACTTTTCGCACTTGTGTTGGTGCAGGAAACCACTTTTGCACTTGTATTAGTGTGGAAAAAACACTTTTCGCACTTGTGTTAGTGTTGAAAAACCACTTTTCGCACTTGTGTTAGTGTGGAAAAAACCACTTTTCTCACTTGTGTTGGTGTTGAAAAACCACTTTTCGCACTTGTGTTGGTGCAGGAAACCACTTTTCCACTTGTATTAGTGTGGAAAAACCACTTTTCGCACTTGTGTTAGTGTTGAAAAATCACTTTTCGCACTTGTGTTGGTGCAGGAAACCACTTTTGCACTTGTATTAGTGTGGAAAAAACACTTTTCGCACTTGTGTTAGTGTTGAAAAACCACTTTTCGCACTTGTGTTGGTGCAGGAAACCACTTTTGCACTTGTATTAGTGTGGAAAAAACACTTTTTGCACTTGTGATAGTGTTGAAAACCACTTTTCGCACTTGTGTTAGTGTTGAAAAACCACTTTTCGCACTAGTGTTAGTGTTGAAAAACCACTTTTCGCACTTGTGTTGGTGCAGGAAACCACTTTTGCACTTGTATTAGTGTGGTAAAAACACTTTTTGCACTTGTGATAGTGTTGAAAAACCACTTTTTCTCACTTGTGTTGGTGCAGGAAACCACTTTTGCACTTGTATTAGTGTGGAAAAACCACTTTTCGCACTTGTGTTAGTGTTGAAAAACCACTTTTCGCACTTGTGTTAGTGTTGAAAAACCACTTTTCGCGCTTGTGTTGGTGCAGGAAACCACTTTTGCACTTGTATTAGTGTGGAAAAAACACTTTTTGCACTTGTGATAGTGTTGAAAACCACTTTTCGCACTTGTGTTAGTGTTGAAAAACCACTTTTCGCACTTGTGTTGGTGCAGGAAACCACTTTTGCACTTGTATTAGTGTGGAAAAAACACTTTTTGCACTTGTGATAGTGTTGAAAAACCACTTTTCGCACTTGTGTTAGTGTTGAAAAACCACTTTTCGCACTTCTGTTAGTGTTGAAAAACCACTTTTCGCACTTGTGTTGGTGCTGGAAACCACTTTTGCACTTGTATTAGTGTGGAAAAACCACTTTTTGCACTTGTGTTAGTGTTGAAAAACCACTTTTCGCACTTGTGTTAGTGCTGACAAACCACTTTTTGCACTTGTGTTGGTGCAGGAAACCACTTTTGCACTTGTATTAGTGTGGAAAAAACACTTTTTGCACTTGTGATAGTGTTGAAAAACCACTTTTCGCACTTGTGTTAGTGTTGAAAAACCACTTTTCGCACTTGTGTTGGTGCAGGAAACCACTTTTTCACTTGTATTAGTGTGGAAAAAACACTTTTCGCACTTGTGTTAGTGTTGAAAAACCACTTTTCGCACTTGTGTTAGTGTTGAAAAACCACTTTTCTCACTTGTGTTGGTGCAGGAAACCACTTTTGCACTTGTATTAGTGTGGAAAAAGCACTTTTTGCCCTTGTGTTAGTGTTGAAAAACCACTTTTCGCACTTGTGTTAGTGTTGACAAACCACTTTTCTCACTTGTGTTGGTGCAGGAAACCACTTTTGCACTTGTATTAGTGTGGAAAAACCACTTTTTGCACTTGTGTTAGTGTTGAAAAACCACTTTTCGCACTTGTGTTAGTGTTGACAAACCACTTTTCGCACTTGTGTTGGTGCAGGAAACCACTTTTGCACTTGTATTAGTGTGGAAAAACCACTTTTTGCACTTGTGTTAGTGTTGAAAAACCACTTTTCGCACTTGTGTTCGTGTTGAAAAACCACTTTTCCCAATTGTGTTAGTGCAGGAAACCACTTTTGCACTTGTATTAGTGTGGAAAAACCACTTTTCGCACTTGTGTTAGTGTTGAAAAACCACTTTTCACACTTGTGTTAGTGTTGAAAAACCACTTTTCGCACTTGTGTTGGTGCAGGAAACCACTTTTGCACTTGTATTAGTGTGGAAAAACCACTTTTCGCACTTGTGTTAGTGTTAAAAAACCACTTTTCGCACTTGTGTTGGTGCAGGAAACCACTTTTGCACTTGTATTAGTGTGGAAAAACCACTTTTTGCACTTGTGATAGTGTTGAAAAACCACTTTTTCTCACTTGTGTTGGTGCAGGAAACCACTTTTGCACTTGTATTAGTGTGGAAAAACCACTTTTTGCACTTGTGTTAGTGTTGAAAAACCACTTTCCGCACTTGTGTTCGTGTTGAAAAACCACTTTTCCCAATTGTGTTAGTGCAGGAAACCACTTTTGCACTTGTATTAGTGTGGAAAAACCACTTTTCGCACTTGTGTTAGTGTTGAAAAACCACTTTTCACACTTGTGTTAGTGTTGAAAAACCACTTTTCGCACTTGTGTTGGTGCAGGAAACCACTTTTGCACTTGTATTAGTGTGGAAAAACCACTTTTTGCACTTGTGTTAGTGTTGAAAAACCACTTTTCGCACTTGTGTTAGTGTTGACAAACCACTTTTCGCACTTGTGTTGGTGCAGGAAACCACTTTTGCACTTGTATTAGTGTGGAAAAACCACTTTTTGCACTTGTGTTAGTGTTGAAAAACCACTTTTCGCACTTGTGTTCGTGTTGAAAAACCACTTTTCCCAATTGTGTTAGTGCAGGAAACCACTTTTGCACTTGTATTAGTGTGGAAAAACCACTTTTCGCACTTGTGTTAGTGTTGAAAAACCACTTTTCACACTTGTGTTAGTGTTGAAAAACCACTTTTCGCACTTGTGTTGGTGCAGGAAACCACTTTTGCACTTGTATTAGTGTGGAAAAACCACTTTTCGCACTTGTGTTAGTGTTAAAAAACCACTTTTCGCACTTGTGTTGGTGCAGGAAACCACTTTTGCACTTGTATTAGTGTGGAAAAACCACTTTTCACACTTGTGTTAGTGTTGAAAAACCACTTTTCGCACTTGTGTTGGTGCAGGAAACCACTTTTGCACTTGTATTAGTGTGGAAAAACCACTTTTCGCACTTGTGTTAGTGTTGAAAAATCACTTTTCGCACTTGTGTTGGTGCAGGAAACCACTTTTGCACTTGTATTAGTGTGGAAAAACCACTTTTCGCACTTGTGTTAGTGTTGAAAAACCACTTTTCGCACTAGTGTTAGTGTTGAAAAACCACTTTTCGCACTTGTGTTGGTGCAGGAAACCACTTTTGCACTTGTATTAGTGTGGTAAAAACACTTTTTGCACTTGTGATAGTGTTGAAAAACCACTTTTTCTCACTTGTGTTGGTGCAGGAAACCACTTTTGCACTTGTATTAGTGTGGAAAAACCACTTTTCGCACTTGTGTTAGTGTTGAAAAACCACTTTTCGCACTTGTGTTAGTGTTGAAAAACCACTTTTCGCGCTTGTGTTGGTGCAGGAAACCACTTTTGCACTTGTATTAGTGTGGAAAAAACACTTTTTGCACTTGTGATAGTGTTGAAAACCACTTTTCGCACTTGTGTTAGTGTTGAAAAACCACTTTTCGCACTAGTGTTAGTGTTGAAAAACCACTTTTCGCACTTGTGTTGGTGCAGGAAACCACTTTTGCACTTGTATTAGTGTGGTAAAAACACTTTTTGCACTTGTGATAGTGTTGAAAAACCACTTTTTCTCACTTGTGTTGGTGCAGGAAACCACTTTTGCACTTGTATTAGTGTGGAAAAACCACTTTTCGCACTTGTGTTAGTGTTGAAAAACCACTTTTCGCACTTGTGTTAGTGTTGAAAAACCACTTTTCGCGCTTGTGTTGGTGCAGGAAACCACTTTTGCACTTGTATTAGTGTGGAAAAAACACTTTTTGCACTTGTGATAGTGTTGAAAAACCACTTTTCGCACTTGTGTTAGTGTTGAAAAACCACTTTTCGCACTTCTGTTAGTGTTGAAAAACCACTTTTCGCACTTGTGTTGGTGCTGGAAACCACTTTTGCACTTGTATTAGTGTGGAAAAACCACTTTTTGCACTTGTGTTAGTGTTGAAAAACCACTTTTCGCACTTGTGTTAGTGTTGACAAACCACTTTTTGCACTTGTGTTGGTGCAGGAAACCACTTTTGCACTTGTATTAGTGTGGAAAAAACACTTTTTGCACTTGTGATAGTGTTGAAAAACCACTTTTCGCACTTGTGTTAGTGTTGAAAAACCACTTTTCGCACTTGTGTTGGTGCAGGAAACCACTTTTTCACTTGTATTAGTGTGGAAAAAACACTTTTCGCACTTGTGTTAGTGTTGAAAAACCACTTTTCGCACTTGTGTTAGTGTTGAAAAACCACTTTTCTCACTTGTGTTGGTGCAGGAAACCACTTTTGCACTTGTATTAGTGTGGAAAAAGCACTTTTTGCCCTTGTGTTAGTGTTGAAAAACCACTTTTCGCACTTGTGTTAGTGTTGACAAACCACTTTTCTCACTTGTGTTGGTGCAGGAAACCACTTTTGCACTTGTATTAGTGTGGAAAAACCACTTTTTGCACTTGTGTTAGTGTTGAAAAACCACTTTTCGCACTTGTGTTAGTGTTGACAAACCACTTTTCGCACTTGTGTTGGTGCAGGAAACCACTTTTGCACTTGTATTAGTGTGGAAAAACCACTTTTTGCACTTGTGTTAGTGTTGAAAAACCACTTTTCGCACTTGTGTTCGTGTTGAAAAACCACTTTTCCCAATTGTGTTAGTGCAGGAAACCACTTTTGCACTTGTATTAGTGTGGAAAAACCACTTTTCGCACTTGTGTTAGTGTTGAAAAACCACTTTTCACACTTGTGTTAGTGTTGAAAAACCACTTTTCGCACTTGTGTTGGTGCAGGAAACCACTTTTTCACTTGTATTAGTGTGGAAAAAACACTTTTCGCACTTGTGTTAGTGTTGAAAAACCACTTTTCGCACTTGTGTTAGTGTTGAAAAACCACTTTTCTCACTTGTGTTGGTGCAGGAAACCACTTTTGCACTTGTATTAGTGTGGAAAAAGCACTTTTTGCCCTTGTGTTAGTGTTGAAAAACCACTTTTCGCACTTGTGTTAGTGTTGACAAACCACTTTTCTCACTTGTGTTGGTGCAGGAAACCACTTTTGCACTTGTATTAGTGTGGAAAAACCACTTTTTGCACTTGTGTTAGTGTTGAAAAACCACTTTTCGCACTTGTGTTAGTGTTGACAAACCACTTTTCGCACTTGTGTTGGTGCAGGAAACCACTTTTGCACTTGTATTAGTGTGGAAAAACCACTTTTTGCACTTGTGTTAGTGTTGAAAAACCACTTTTCGCACTTGTGTTAGTGTTGAAAAACCACTTTTCGCACTCGTGTTGGTGCAGGAAACCACTTTTGCACTTGTATTAGTGTGGAAAAAACACTTTTTGCACTTGTGATAGTGTTGAAAAACCACTTTTCGCACTTGTGTTCGTGTTGAAAAACCACTTTTCCCAATTGTGTTAGTGCAGGAAACCACTTTTGCACTTGTATTAGTGTGGAAAAACCACTTTTCGCACTTGTGTTAGTGTTGAAAAACCACTTTTCACACTTGTGTTAGTGTTGAAAAACCACTTTTCGCACTTGTGTTGGTGCAGGAAACCACTTTTGCACTTGTATTAGTGTGGAAAAACCACTTTTCGCACTTGTGTTAGTGTTAAAAAACCACTTTTCGCACTTGTGTTGGTGCAGGAAACCACTTTTGCACTTGTATTAGTGTGGAAAAACCACTTTTCGCACTTGTGTTAGTGTTGAAAAACCACTTTTCACACTTGTGTTAGTGTTGAAAAACCACTTTTCGCACTTGTGTTGGTGCAGGAAACCATTTTTGCACTTGTATTAGTGTGTAAAAACCACTTTTCGCACTTGTGTTAGTGTTGAAAAACCACTTTTCGCACTAGTGTTAGTGTTGAAAAACCACTTTTCGCACTTGTGTTGGTGCAGGAAACCACTTTTGCACTTGTATTAGTGTGGTAAAAACACTTTTTGCACTTGTGATAGTGTTGAAAAACCACTTTTTCTCACTTGTGTTGGTGCAGGAAACCACTTTTGCACTTGTATTAGTGTGGAAAAACCACTTTTCGCACTTGTGTTAGTGTTGAAAAACCACTTTTCGCACTTGTGTTAGTGTTGAAAAACCACTTTTCGCGCTTGTGTTGGTGCAGGAAACCACTTTTGCACTTGTATTAGTGTGGAAAAAACACTTTTTGCACTTGTGATAGTGTTGAAAACCACTTTTCGCACTTGTGTTAGTGTTGAAAAACCACTTTTCGCACTTGTGTTGGTGCAGGAAACCACTTTTGCACTTGTATTAGTGTGGAAAAAACACTTTTTGCACTTGTGATAGTGTTGAAAAACCACTTTTCGCACTTGTGTTAGTGTTGAAAAACCACTTTTCGCACTTCTGTTAGTGTTGAAAAACCACTTTTCGCACTTGTGTTGGTGCTGGAAACCACTTTTGCACTTGTATTAGTGTGGAAAAACCACTTTTTGCACTTGTGTTAGTGTTGAAAAACCACTTTTCGCACTTGTGTTAGTGTTGACAAACCACTTTTTGCACTTGTGTTGGTGCAGGAAACCACTTTTGCACTTGTATTAGTGTGGAAAAAACACTTTTTGCACTTGTGATAGTGTTGAAAAACCACTTTTCGCACTTGTGTTAGTGTTGAAAAACCACTTTTCGCACTTGTGTTGGTGCAGGAAACCACTTTTTCACTTGTATTAGTGTGGAAAAAACACTTTTCGCACTTGTGTTAGTGTTGAAAAACCACTTTTCGCACTTGTGTTAGTGTTGAAAAACCACTTTTCTCACTTGTGTTGGTGCAGGAAACCACTTTTGCACTTGTATTAGTGTGGAAAAAGCACTTTTTGCCCTTGTGTTAGTGTTGAAAAACCACTTTTCGCACTTGTGTTAGTGTTGACAAACCACTTTTCTCACTTGTGTTGGTGCAGGAAACCACTTTTGCACTTGTATTAGTGTGGAAAAACCACTTTTTGCACTTGTGTTAGTGTTGAAAAACCACTTTTCGCACTTGTGTTAGTGTTGACAAACCACTTTTCGCACTTGTGTTGGTGCAGGAAACCACTTTTGCACTTGTATTAGTGTGGAAAAACCACTTTTTGCACTTGTGTTAGTGTTGAAAAACCAC
>NW_027617481.1:0-114906 GCF_964187855.1 Myxine glutinosa | reverse complement strand
ACTTTTTGCACTTGTGTTAGTGTTGACAAACCACTTTTCGCACTTGTGTTAGTGTTGAAAAACCACTTTTCGCACTTGTGTTGGTGCAGGAAACCACTTTTGCACTTGTATTAGTGTGGAAAAAACACTTTTCGCACTTGTGTTAGTGTTGAAAAACCACTTTTCGCACTTGTATTAGTGTGGAAAACCACTTTTCGCACATGTGTTAGTGTTGAAAAACCACTTTTCGCACTTGTGTTAGTGTTGAAAAACCACTTTTCGCACTTGTGTTAGTGTTGAAAAACCATTTTTCGCACTTGTGTTAGTGTTGAAAAACTACTTTTCGCACTTGTGTTGGTGCAGGAAACCACTTTTGCACTTGTATTAGTGTGGAAAAAACACTTTTTGCACTTGTGATAGTGTTGAAAAACCACTTTTCGCACTTGTGTTAGTGTTGAAAAACCTCTTTTCGCACTTGTGTTGGTGCAGGAAACCACTTTTGCACTTGTATTAGTGTGGAAAAAAACACTTTTTGCACTTGTGATAGTGTTGAAAAACCACTTTTCGCACTTGTGTTAGTGTTGAAAAACCACTTTTCGCACATGTCTTAGTGTTGAAAAACCACTTTTGCACTTGTATTAGTGTGGAAAAAACACTTTTTGCACTTGTGATAGTGTTGAAAAACCACTTTTCGCACTTGTGTTAGTGTTGAAAACCACTTTTCGCACTTGTGTTAGTGTTGAAAAACCACTTTTCGCACTTGTGTTGGTGCAGGAAACCACTTTTGCACTTGTATTAGTGTGGAAAAAACACTTTTTGCACTTGTGATAGTGTTGAAAAACCACTTTTCGCACTTGTGTTGGTGCAGGAAACCACTTTTGCACTTGTATTAGTGTGGAAAAAACACTTTTCGCACTTGTGTTAGTGTTGAAAAACCACTTTTCGCACTTGTATTAGTGTGGAAAACCACTTTTCGCACATGTGTTAGTGTTGAAAAACCACTTTTCGCACTTGTGTTAGTGTTGAAAAACCACTTTTCGCACTCGTGTTAGTGTTGAAAAACCATTTTTCGCACTTGTGTTAGTGTTGAAAAACCACTTTTCGCACTTGTGTTGGTGCAGGAAACCACTTTTGCACTTGTATTAGTGTGGAAAAAACACTTTTCGCACTTGTGATAGTGTTGAAAAACCACTTTTCACACTTGTGTTAGTGTTGAAAAACCTCTTTTCGCACTTGTGTTGGTGCAGGAAACCACTTTTGCACTTGTATTAGTGTTGAAAAAACACTTTTTGCACTTGTGATAGTGTTGAAAAACCACTTTTCGCACTTGTGTTAGTGTTGAAAAACCACTTTTCGCACATGTGTTAGTGTTGAAAAACCACTTTTGCACTTGTATTAGTGTGGAAAAAACACTTTTTGCACTTGTGATAGTGTTGAAAAACCACTTTTCGCACTTGTGTTAGTGTTGAAAACCACTTTTCGCACTTGTGTTAGTGTTGAAAAACCACTTTTCGCACTTGTGTTGGTGCAGGAAACCACTTTTGCACTTGTATTAGTGTGGAAAAAACACTTTTTGCACTTGTGATAGTGTTGAAAAACCACTTTTCGCACTTGTGTTGGTGCAGGAAACCACTTTTGCACTTGTATTAGTGTGGAAAAAACACTTTTCGCACTTGTGATAGTGTTGAAAAACCACTTTTCGCACTTGTGTTAGTGTTGAAAAACCACTTTTCGCACTTGTGTTGGTGCAGGAAACCACTTTTGCACTTGTATTAGTGTGGACAAAACACTTTTTGCACTTGTGATAGTGTTGAAAAACCACTTTTCGCACTTGTGTTAGTGTTGAAAAACCACTTTTCGCACTTGTGTTGGTGCAGGAAACCACTTTTGCACGTGTATTAGTGTGGAAAAACCACTTTTTGCACTTGTGTTAGTGTTGACAAACCACTTTTCGCACTTGTGTTAGTGTTGAAAAACCACTTTTCGCACTTGTGTTGGTGCAGGAAACCACTTTTGCACTTGTATTAGTGTGGAAAAAACACTTTTCGCACTTGTGTTAGTGTTGAAAAACCACTTTTCGCACTTGTATTAGTGTGGAAAACCACTTTTCGCACATGTGTTAGTGTTGAAAAACCACTTTTCGCACTTGTGTTAGTGTTGAAAAACCACTTTTCGCACTTGTGTTAGTGTTGAAAAACCATTTTTCGCACTTGTGTTAGTGTTGAAAAACCACTTTTCGCACTTGTGTTGGTGCAGGAAACCACTTTTGCACTTGTATTAGTGTGGAAAAAACACTTTTCGCACTTGTGATAGTGTTGAAAAACCACTTTTCGCACTTGTGTTAGTGTTGAAAAACTACTTTTCGCACTTGTGTTGGTGCAGGAAACCACTTTTGCACTTGTATTAGTGTGGAAAAAACACTTTTTGCACTTGTGATAGTGTTGAAAAACCACTTTTCGCACTTGTGTTGGTGTTGAAAAACCACTTTTCGCACTTGTGTTGGTGCAGGAAACCACTTTTGCACTTGTATTAGTGTGGAAAAAACACTTTTCGCACTTGTGTTAGTGTTGAAAAACCACTTTTCGCACTTGTGTTAGTGTTGAAAAACCACTTTTCGCACTTGTGTTGGTGCAGGAAACCACTTTTGCACTTGTATTAGTGTGGAAAAAACACTTTTTGCACTTGTGATAGTGTTGAAAAACCACTTTTCGCACTTGTGTTAGTGTTGAAAAACCACTTTTCGCACCTGTGTTGGTGCAGGAAACCACTTTTGCACTTGTATTAGTGTGGGTTAAACGCTTTTTGCTCTTGTGATAGTGTTGAAAAACCACTTTTCGCACTTGTGTTAGTGTTGAAAAACCACTTTTCGCACTTGTGTTAGTGTTGAAAAACCACTTTTCGCACTTGTGTTGGTGCAGGAAAACCACTTTTGCACTTGTATTAGTGTGGAAAAAACACTTTTTGCACTTGTGATAGTGTTGAAAAACCACTTTTCGCACTTGTGTTAGTGTTGAAAAACCACTTTTCGCACTTGTGTTGGTGCAGGAAACCACTTTTGCACTTGTATTAGTGTGGAAAAAACACTTTTTGCACTTGTGATAGTGTTGAAAAACCACTTTTCGCACTTGTGTTAGTGTTGAAAAACCACTTTTCGCACTTGTGTTGGTGCAGGAAACCACTTTTGCACTTGTATTAGTGTGGAAAAAACACTTTTCGCACTTGTGTTAGTGTTGAAAAACCACTTTTCGCACTTGTGTTAGTGTTGAAAAACCACTTTTCACACTTGTGTTGGTGCAGGAAACCACTTTTGCACTTGTATTAGTGTGGAAAAAACACTTTTTGCACTTGTGATAGTGTTGAAAAACCACTTTTCGCACTTGTGTTAGTGTTGAAAAACCACTTTTCGCACCTGTGTTGGTGCAGGAAACCACTTTTGCACTTGTATTAGTGTGGATTAAACGCTTTTTGCTCTTGTGATAGTGTTGAAAAACCACTTTTCGCACTTGTGTTAGTGTTGAAAAACCACTTTTCGCACTTGTGTTAGTGTTGAAAAACCACTTTTCGCACTTGTGTTGGTGCAGGAAAACCACTTTTGCACTTGTATTAGTGTGGAAAAAACACTTTTTGCACTTGTGATAGTGTTGAAAAACCACTTTTCGCACTTGTGTTAGTGTTGAAAAACCACTTTTCGCACTTGTGTTGGTGCAGGAAACCACTTTTGCACTTGTATTAGTGTGGAAAAAACACTTTTTGCACTTGTGATAGTGTTGAAAAACCACTTTTCGCACTTGTGTTAGTGTTGAAAAACCACTTTTCGCACTTGTGTTGGTGCAGGAAACCACTTTTGCACGTGTATTAGTGTGGAAAAACCACTTTTTGCACTTGTGTTAGTGTTGAAAAACCACTTTTCGCACTTGTGTTAGTGTTGAAAAACCACTTTTCGCACTTGTGTTGGTGCAGGAAACCACTTTTGCACTTGTATTAGTGTGGAAAAAACACTTTTCGCACTTGTGTTAGTGTTGAAAAACCACTTTTCGCACTTGTATTAGTGTGGAAAACCACTTTTCGCACATGTGTTAGTGTTGAAAAACCACTTTTCGCACTTGTGTTAGTGTTGAAAAACCACTTTTCGCACTTGTGTTAGTGTTGAAAAACCATTTTTCGCACTTGTGTTAGTGTTGAAAAACCACTTTTCGCACTTGTGTTGGTGCAGGAAACCACTTTTGCACTTGTATTAGTGTGGAAAAAACACTTTTCGCACTTGTGATAGTGTTGAAAAACCACTTTTCGCACTTGTGTTAGTGTTGAAAAACTACTTTTCGCACTTGTGTTGGTGCAGGAAACCACTTTTGCACTTGTATTAGTGTGGAAAAAACACTTTTTGCACTTGTGATAGTGTTGAAAAACCACTTTTCGCACTTGTGTTAGTGTTGAAAAACCACTTTTCGCACTTGTGTTGGTGCAGGAAACCACTTTTGCACTTGTATTAGTGTGGAAAAAACACTTTTCGCACTTGTGTTAGTGTTGAAAAACCACTTTTCGCACTTGTGTTAGTGTTGAAAAACCACTTTTCGCACTTGTGTTGGTGCAGGAAACCACTTTTGCACTTGTATTAGTGTGGAAAAAACACTTTTTGCACTTGTGATAGTGTTGAAAAACCACTTTTCGCACTTGTGTTAGTGTTGAAAAACCACTTTTCGCACCTGTGTTGGTGCAGGAAACCACTTTTGCACTTGTATTAGTGTCGGTTAAACGCTTTTTGCTCTTGTGATAGTGTTGAAAAACCACTTTTCGCACTTGTGTTAGTGTTGAAAAACCACTTTTCGCACTTGTGTTAGTGTTGAAAAACCACTTTTCGCACTTGTGTTGGTGCAGGAAAACCACTTTTGCACTTGTATTAGTGTGGAAAAAACACTTTTTGCACTTGTGATAGTGTTGAAAAACCACTTTTCGCACTTGTGTTAGTGTTGAAAAACCACTTTTCGCACTTGTGTTGGTGCAGGAAACCACTTTTGCACTTGTATTAGTGTGGAAAAAACACTTTTTGCACTTGTGATAGTGTTGAAAAACCACTTTTGCACTTGTATTAGTGTGGAAAAAACACTTTTTGCACTTGTGATAGTGTTGAAAAACCACTTTTCGCACTTGTGTTAGTGTTGAAAACAACTTTTCGCACTTGTGTTGGTGCAGGAAACCACTTTTGCACTTGTATTAGTGTGGAAAAAACACTTTTTGCACTTGTGATAGTGTTGAAAAACCACTTTTCGCACTTGTGTTAGTGTTGAAAAACCACTTTTCGCACTTGTGTTAGTGTTGAAAAACCACTTTTCGCACTTGTGTTGGTGCAGGAAACCACTTTTGCACTTGTATTAGTGTGGAAAAAACACTTTTTGCACTTGTGATAGTGTTGAAAAACCACTTTTCGCACTTGTGTTAGTGTTGAAAAACCACTTTTCGCACTTGTATTGGTGCAGGAAACCACTTTGGCACTTGTATTAGTGTGGAAAAAACACTTTTCGCACTTGTGTTCGTGTTGAAAAACCACTTTTCGCACTTATGTTAGTGTTGAAAAATCACTTTTCGCACTTGTGTTGGTGCAGGAAACCACTTTTGCACTTGTATTAGTGTGGAAAAACCACTTTTTGCACCTGTGTTAGTGTTGAAAAACCACTTTTCGCACTTGTGTTAGTGTTGAAAAACCACTTTTCGCACTTGTGTTGGTGCAGGAAACCACTTTTGCACTTGTATTAGTGTGGAAAAACCACTTTTTGCACTTGTGTTAGTGTTGAAAAACCACTTTTCGCACTTGTGTTAGTGTTGAAAAACCACTTTTCGCACTTGTGTTAGTGAAGGAAACCACTTTTGCACTTGTATTAGTGTGGAAAAAACACTTTTTGCACTTGTGATAGTGTTGAAAAACCACTTTTCGCACTTGTGTTAGTGTTGAAAAACCACTTTTCGCACTTGTGTTGGTGCAGGAAACCACTTTTGCACTTGTATTAGTTTGGAAAAACCACTTTTCGCACTTGTGATAGTGTTGAAAAACCACTTTTCGCACTTGTGTTGGTGCAGGAAACCACTTTTGCACTTGTATTAGTTTGGAAAAAACACTTTTTGCACTTGTGATAGTGTTGAAAAACCACTTTTCGCACTTGTGTTAGTGTTGAAAAACCACTTTTCGCACTTGTGTTGGTGTTGAAAAACCACTTTTCGCACTTGTGTTGGTGCAGGAAACCACTTTTGCACTTGTATTAGTGTGGAAAAAACACTTTTTGCACTTGTGATAGTGTTGAAAAACCACTTTTCACACTTGTGTTAGTGTTGAAAAACCACTTTTCGCACTTGTGTTGGTGCAGGAAACCACTTTTGCACTTGTATTAGTGTTGAAAAAACACTTTTTGCACTTGTGATAGTGTTGAAAAACCACTTTTCGCACTTGTGTTAGTGTTGAAAAACCACTTTTGCACTTGTGTTAGTGTGGAAAAAACACTTTTTGCACTTGTGATAGTGTTGAAAAACCACTTTTCGCACTTGTGTTAGTGTTGAAAAACCACTTTTCGCACTTGTGTTAGTGTTGAAAAACCACTTTTCGCACTTGTGTTGGTGCAGGAAACCACTTTTGCACTTGTATTAGTGTGGAAAATACACTTTTTGCACTTGTGATAGTGATGAAAAAACACTTTTCGCACTTGTGTTTGTGTTGAAAAAGCACTTTTCGCACTTGTGTTAGTGTTGAAAAACCACTTATCGCACTTGTGTTGGTGCAGGAAACCACTTTTGCACTTGTATTAGTGTGGAAAAACCACTTTTTGCACTTGTGTTAGTGTTGAAAAACCACTTTTCGCACTTGTGTTAGTGTTGAAAAACCACTTTTCGCACTTGTGTTGGTGCAGGAAACCACTTTGGCACTTGTATTAGTGTGGAAAAACCACTTTTTGCACCTGTGTTAGTGTGGAAAAAACACTTTTTGCACTTGTGATAGTGTTGAAAAACCACTTTTCGCACTTGTGTTAGTGTTGAAAAGCCACTTTTCGCACTTGTGTTGGTGCAGGAAATCACTTTTGCACTTGTATTAGTGTGGAAAAAACACTTTTTGCACTTGTGATAGTGTTGAAAAACCACTTTTCGCACTTGTGTTAGTGTTGAAAACAACTTTTCGCACTTGTGTTGGTGCAGGAAACCACTTTTCGCACTTGTGTTGGTGCAGGAAACCACTTTTGCACTTGTTTTAGTGTGGAAAAAACACTTTTTGCACTTGTGATAGTGTTGAAAAACCACTTTTCGCACTTGTGTTAGTGTTGAAAAACCACTTTTCGCACCTGTGTTGGTGCAGGAAACCACTTTTGCACTTGTATTAGTGTGGAAAAAACACTTTTGCACTTGTATTAGTGTGGAAAAACCACTTTTCGCACTTGTGTTGGTGCAGAAAACCACTTTTGCACTTGTATTAGTTTGGAAAAAACACTTTTTGCACTTGTGATAGTGTTGAAAAACCACTTTTCGCACTTGTGTTAGTGTTGAAAAACCACTTTTCGCACTTGTGTTGGTGTTGAAAAACCACTTTTCGCACTTGTGTTGGTTCAGGAAACCACTTTTGCACTTGTATTAGTGTGGAAAAAACACTTTTTGCACTTGTGATAGTGTTGAAAAACCACTTTTCACACTTGTGTTAGTGTTGAAAAACCTCTTTTCGCACTTGTGTTGGTGCAGGAAACCACTTTTGCACTTGTATTAGTGTTGAAAAAACACTTTTTGCACTTGTGATAGTGTTGAAAAACCACTTTTCGCACTTGTGTTAGTGTTGAAAAACCACTTTTCGCACATGTGTTAGTGTTGAAAAACCACTTTTGCACTTGTATTAGTGTGGAAAAAACACTTTTTGCACTTGTGATAGTGTTGAAAAACCACTTTTCGCACTTGTGTTAGTGTTGAAAACCACTTTTCGCACTTGTGTTAGTGTTGAAAAACCACTTTTCGCACTTGTGTTGGTGCAGGAAACCACTTTTGCACTTGTATTAGTGTGGAAAAAACACTTTTTGCACTTGTGATAGTGTTGAAAAACCACTTTTCGCACTTGTGTTGGTGCAGGAAACCACTTTTGCACTTGTATTAGTGTGGAAAAAACACTTTTCGCACTTGTGTTAGTGTTGAAAAACCACTTTTCGCACTTGTATTAGTGTGGAAAACCACTTTTCGCACATGTGTTAGTGTTGAAAAACCACTTTTCGCACTTGTGTTAGTGTTGAAAAACCACTTTTCGCACTTGTGTTAGTGTTGAAAAACCATTTTTCGCACTTGTGTTAGTGTTGAAAAACCACTTTTCGCACTTGTGTTGGTGCAGGAAACCACTTTTGCACTTGTATTAGTGTGGAAAAAACACTTTTCGCACTTGTGATAGTGTTGAAAAACCACTTTTCACACTTGTGTTAGTGTTGAAAAACCTCTTTTCGCACCTGTGTTGGTGCAGGAAACCACTTTTGCACTTGTATTAGTGTTGAAAAAACACTTTTTGCACTTGTGATAGTGTTGAAAAACCACTTTTCGCACTTGTGTTAGTGTTGAAAAACCACTTTTCGCACATGTGTTAGTGTTGAAAAACCACTTTTGCACTTGTATTAGTGTGGAAAAAACACTTTTTGCACTTGTGATAGTGTTGAAAAACCACTTTTCGCACTTGTGTTAGTGTTGAAAACCACTTTTCGCACTTGTGTTAGTGTTGAAAAACCACTTTTCGCACTTGTGTTGGTGCAGGAAACCACTTTTGCACTTGTATTAGTGTGGAAAAAACACTTTTTGCACTTGTGATAGTGTTGAAAAACCACTTTTCGCACTTGTGTTGGTGCAGGAAACCACTTTTGCACTTGTATTAGTGTGGAAAAAACACTTTTCGCACTTGTGATAGTGTTGAAAAACCACTTTTCGCACTTGTGTTAGTGTTGAAAAACCACTTTTCGCACTTGTGTTGGTGCAGGAAACCACTTTTGCACTTGTATTAGTGTGGAAAAAACACTTTTTGCACTTGTGATAGTGTTGAAAAACCACTTTTCGCACTTGTGTTAGTGTTGAAAAACCACTTTTCGCACTTGTGTTGGTGCAGGAAACCACTTTTGCACGTGTATTAGTGTGGATAAACCACTTTTTGCACTTGTGTTAGTGTTGACAAACCACTTTTCGCACTTGTGTTAGTGTTGAAAAACCACTTTTCGCACTTGTGTTGGTGCAGGAAACCACTTTTGCACTTGTATTAGTGTGGAAAAAACACTTTTCGCACTTGTGTTAGTGTTGAAAAACCACTTTTCGCACTTGTATTAGTGTGGAAAACCACTTTTCGCACATGTGTTAGTGTTGAAAAACCACTTTTCGCACTTGTGTTAGTGTTGAAAAACCACTTTTCGCACTTGTGTTAGTGTTGAAAAACCATTTTTCGCACTTGTGTTAGTGTTGAAAAACCACTTTTCGCACTTGTGTTGGTGCAGGAAACCACTTTTGCACTTGTATTAGTGTGGAAAAAACACTTTTCGCACTTGTGATAGTGTTGAAAAACCACTTTTCGCACTTGTGTTAGTGTTGATAAACTACTTTTCGCACTTGTGTTGGTGCAGGAAACCACTTTTGCACTTGTATTAGTGTGGAAAAAACACTTTTTGCACTTGTGATAGTGTTGAAAAACCACTTTTCGCACTTGTGTTAGTGTTGAAAAACCTCTTTTCGCACTTGTGTTGGTGCAGGAAACCACTTTTGCACTTGTATTAGTGTGGAAAAAACACTTTTTGCACTTGTGATAGTGTTGAAAAACCACTTTTCGCACTTGTGTTAGTGTTGAAAAACCACTTTTCGCACATGTGTTAGTGTTGAAAAACCACTTTTGCACTTGTATTAGTGTGGAAAAAACACTATTTGCACTTGTGATAGTGTTGAAAAACCACTTTTCGCACTTGTGTTAGTGTTGAAAACCACTTTTCGCACTTGTGTTAGTGTTGAAAAACCACTTTTCGCACTTGTGTTGGTGCAGGAAACCACTTTTGCACTTGTATTAGTGTGGAAAAAACACTTTTTGCACTTGTGATAGTGTTGAAAAACCACTTTTCGCACTTGTGTTGGTGCAGGAAACCACTTTTGCACTTGTATTAGTGTGGAAAAAACACTTTTCGCACTTGTGTTAGTGTTGAAAAACCACTTTTCGCACTTGTATTAGTGTGGAAAACCACTTTTCGCACATGTGTTAGTGTTGAAAAACCACTTTTCGCACTTGTGTTAGTGTTGAAAAACCACTTTTCGCACTTGTGTTAGTGTTGAAAAACCATTTTCGCACTTGTGTTAGTGTTGAAAAACCACTTTTCGCACTTGTGTTGGTGCAGGAAACCACTTTTGCACTTGTATTAGTGTGGAAAAAACACTTTTCGCACTTGTGATAGTGTTGAAAAACCACTTTTCACACTTGTGTTAGTGTTGAAAAACCTCTTTTCGCACTTGTGTTGGTGCAGGAAACCACTTTTGCACTTGTATTAGTGTTGAAAAAACACTTTTTGCACTTGTGATAGTGTTGAAAAACCACTTTTCGCACTTGTGTTAGTGTTGAAAAACCACTTTTCGCACATGTGTTAGTGTTGAAAAACCACTTTTGCACTTGTATTAGTGTGGAAAAAACACTTTTTGCACTTGTGATAGTGTTGAAAAACCACTTTTCGCACTTGTGTTAGTGTTGAAAACCACTTTTCGCACTTGTGTTAGTGTTGAAAAACCACTTTTCGCACTTGTGTTGGTGCAGGAAACCACTTTTGCACTTGTATTAGTGTGGAAAAAACACTTTTTGCACTTGTGATAGTGTTGAAAAACCACTTTTCGCACTTGTGTTGGTGCAGGAAACCACTTTTGCACTTGTATTAGTGTGGAAAAAACACTTTTCGCACTTGTGATAGTGTTGAAAAACCACTTTTCGCACTTGTGTTAGTGTTGAAAAACCACTTTTCGCACTTGTGTTGGTGCAGGAAACCACTTTTGCACTTGTATTAGTGTGGAAAAAACACTTTTTGCACTTGTGATAGTGTTGAAAAACCACTTTTCGCACTTGTGTTAGTGTTGAAAAACCACTTTTCGCACTTGTGTTGGTGCAGGAAACCACTTTTGCACGTGTATTAGTGTGGAAAAACCACTTTTTGCACTTGTGTTAGTGTTGACAAACCACTTTTCGCACTTGTGTTAGTGTTGAAAAACCACTTTTCGCACTTGTGTTGGTGCAGGAAACCACTTTTGCACTTGTATTAGTGTGGAAAAAACACTTTTCGCACTTGTGTTAGTGTTGAAAAACCACTTTTCGCACTTGTATTAGTGTGGAAAACCACTTTTCGCACATGTGTTAGTGTTGAAAAACCACTTTTCGCACTTGTGTTAGTGTTGAAAAACCACTTTTCGCACTTGTGTTAGTGTTGAAAAACCATTTTTCGCACTTGTGTTAGTGTTGAAAAACCACTTTTCGCACTTGTGTTGGTGCAGGAAACCACTTTTGCACTTGTATTAGTGTGGAAAAAACACTTTTCGCACTTGTCATAGTGTTGAAAAACCACTTTTCGCACTTGTGTTAGTGTTGAAAAACTACTTTTCGCACTTGTGTTGGTGCAGGAAACCACTTTTGCACTTGTATTAGTGTGGAAAAAACACTTTTTGCACTTGTGATAGTGTTGAAAAACCACTTTTCGCACTTGTGTTAGTGTTGAAAAACCACTTTTCGCACTTGTGTTGGTGCAGGAAACCACTTTTGCACTTGTATTAGTGTGGAAAAAACACTTTTCGCACTTGTGTTAGTGTTGAAAAACCACTTTTCGCACTTGTGTTAGTGTTGAAAAACCACTTTTCGCACTTGTGTTGGTGCAGGAAACCACTTTTGCACTTGTATTAGTGTGGAAAAAACACTTTTTGCACTTGTGATAGTGTTGAAAAACCACTTTTCGCACTTGTGTTAGTGTTGAAAAACCACTTTTCGCACCTGTGTTGGTGCAGGAAACCACTTTTGCACTTGTATTAGTGTGGGTTAAACGCTTTTTGCTCTTGTGATAGTGTTGAAAAACCACTTTTCGCACTTGTGTTAGTGTTGAAAAACCACTTTTCGCACTTGTGTTAGTGTTGAAAAACCACTTTTCGCACTTGTGTTGGTGCAGGAAAACCACTTTTGCACTTGTATTAGTGTGGAAAAAACACTTTTTGCACTTGTGATAGTGTTGAAAAACCACTTTTCGCACTTGTGTTAGTGTTGAAAAAGCACTTTTCGCACTTGTGTTGGTGCAGGAAACCACTTATCGCACTTGTGTTGGTGCAGGAAACCACTTTTGCACTTGTATTAGTGTGGAAAAACCACTTTTTGCACTTGTGTTAGTGTTGAAAAACCACTTTTGCACTTGTGTTGGTGCAGGAAACCACTTTTGCACTTGTATTAGTGTGGAAAAAAACACTTTTTGCACTTGTGATAGTGTTGAAAAACCACTTTTCGCACTTGTGTTAGTGTTGAAAAACCACTTTTCGCACATGTGTTAGTGTTGAAAAACCACTTTTGCACTTGTATTAGTGTGGAAAAAACACTTTTTGCACTTGTGATAGTGTTGAAAAACCACTTTTCGCACTTGTGTTAGTGTTGAAAACCACTTTTCGCACTTGTGTTAGTGTTGAAAAACCACTTTTCGCACTTGTGTTGGTGCAGGAAACCACTTTTGCACTTGTATTAGTGTGGAAAAAACACTTTTTGCACTTGTGATAGTGTTGAAAAACCACTTTTCGCACTTGTGTTGGTGCAGGAAACCACTTTTGCACTTGTATTAGTGTGGAAAAAACACTTTTCGCACTTGTGTTAGTGTTGAAAAACCACTTTTCGCACTTGTATTAGTGTGGAAAACCACTTTTCGCACATGTGTTAGTGTTGAAAAACCACTTTTCGCACTTGTGTTAGTGTTGAAAAACCACTTTTCGCACTTGTGTTAGTGTTGAAAAACCATTTTTCGCACTTGTGTTAGTGTTGAAAAACCACTTTTCGCACTTGTGTTGGTGCAGGAAACCACTTTTGCACTTGTATTAGTGTGGAAAAAACACTTTTTGCACTTGTGATAGTGTTGAAAAACCACTTTTCACACTTGTGTTAGTGTTGAAAAACCTCTTTTCGCACTTGTGTTGGTGCAGGAAACCACTTTTGCACTTGTATTAGTGTTGAAAAAACACTTTTTGCACTTGTGCTAGTGTTGAAAAACCACTTTTCGCACTTGTGTTAGTGTTGAAAAACCACTTTTCGCACATGTGTTAGTGTTGAAAAACCACTTTTGCACTTGTATTAGTGTGGAAAAAACACTTTTTGCACTTGTGATAGTGTTGAAAAACCACTTTTCGCACTTGTGTTAGTGTTGAAAACCACTTTTCGCACTTGTGTTAGTGTTGAAAAACCACTTTTCGCACTTGTGTTGGTGCAGGAAACCACTTTTGCACTTGTATTAGTGTGGAAAAAACACTTTTTGCACTTGTGATAGTGTTGAAAAACCACTTTTCGCACTTGTGTTGGTGCAGGAAACCACTTTTGCACTTGTATTAGTGTGGAAAAAACACTTTTCGCACTTGTGATAGTGTTGAAAAACCACTTTTCGCACTTGTGTTAGTGTTGAAAAACCACTTTTCGCACTTGTGTTGGTGCAGGAAACCACTTTTGCACTTGTATTAGTGTGGAAAAAACACTTTTTGCACTTGTGATAGTGTTGAAAAACCACTTTTCGCACTTGTGTTAGTGTTGAAAAACCACTTTTCGCACTTGTGTTGGTGCAGGAAACCACTTTTGCACGTGTATTAGTGTGGAAAAACCACTTTTTGCACTTGTGTTAGTGTTGACAAACCACTTTTCGCACTTGTGTTAGTGTTGAAAAACCACTTTTCGCACTTGTGTTGGTGCAGGAAACCACTTTTGCACTTGTATTAGTGTGGAAAAAACACTTTTCGCACTTGTGTTAGTGTTGAAAAACCACTTTTCGCACTTGTATTAGTGTGGAAAACCACTTTTCGCACATGTGTTAGTGTTGAAAAACCACTTTTCGCACTTGTGTTAGTGTTGAAAAACCACTTTTCGCACTTGTGTTAGTGTTGAAAAACCATTTTTCGCACTTGTGTTAGTGTTGAAAAACCACTTTTCGCACTTGTGTTGGTGCAGGAAACCACTTTTGCACTTGTATTAGTGTGGAAAAAACACTTTTCGCACTTGTGATAGTGTTGAAAAACCACTTTTCGCACTTGTGTTAGTGTTGAAAAACTACTTTTCGCACTTGTGTTGGTGCAGGAAACCACTTTTGCACTTGTATTAGTGTGGAAAAAACACTTTTTGCACTTGTGATAGTGTTGAAAAACCACTTTTCGCACTTGTGTTAGTGTTGAAAAACCACTTTTCGCACTTGTGTTGGTGCAGGAAACCACTTTTGCACTTGTATTAGTGTGGAAAAAACACTTTTCGCACTTGTGTTAGTGTTGAAAAACCACTTTTCGCACTTGTGTTAGTGTTGAAAAACCACTTTTCGCACTTGTGTTGGTGCAGGAAACCACTTTTGCACTTGTATTAGTGTGGGAAAAACACTTTTTGCACTTGTGATAGTGTTGAAAAACCACTTTTCGCACTTGTGTTAGTGTTGAAAAACCACTTTTCGCACCTGTGTTGGTGCAGGAAACCACTTTTGCACTTGTATTAGTGTGGGTTAAACGCTTTTTGCTCTTGTGATAGTGTTGAAAAACCACTTCTCGCACTTGTGTTAGTGTTGAAAAACCACTTTTCGCACTTGTGTTAGTGTTGAAAAACCACTTTTCGCACTTGTGTTGGTGCAGGAAAACCACTTTTGCACTTGTATTAGTGTGGAAAAAACACTTTTTGCACTTGTGATAGTGTTGAAAAACCACTTTTCGCACTTGTGTTAGTGTTGAAAAACCACTTTTCGCACTTGTGTTGGTGCAGGAAACCACTTTTGCACTTGTATTAGTGTGGAAAAAACACTTTTTGCACTTGTGATAGTGTTGAAAAACCACTTTTCGCACTTGTGTTAGTGTTGAAAAACCACTTTTCGCACTAGTGTTGGTGCAGGAAACCACTTTTGCACTTGTATTAGTGTGGAAAAAACACTTTTCGCACTTGTGTTAGTGTTGAAAAACCACTTTTCGCACTTGTGTTAGTGTTGAAAAACCACTTTTCGCACTTGTGTTGGTGCAGGAAACCACTTTTGCACTTGTATTAGTGTGGAAAAAACACTTTTTGCACTTGTGATAGTGTTGAAAAACCACTTTTCGCACTTGTGTTAGTGTTGAAAAACCAATTTTCGCACCTGTGTTGGTGCAGGAAACCACTTTTGCACTTGTATTATGGTGGATTAAACGCTTTTTGCTCTTGTGATAGTGTTGAAAAACCACTTTTCGCACTTGTGTTAGTGTTGAAAAACCACTTTTCGCACTTGTGTTAGTGTTGAAAAACCACTTTTCGCACTTGTGTTGGTGCAGGAAAACCACTTTTGCACTTGTACTAGTGTGGAAAAAACACTTTTTGCACTTGTGATAGTGTTGAAAAACCACTTTTCGCACTTGTGTTAGTGTTGAAAAACCACTTTTCGCACTTGTGTTGGTGCAGGAAACCACTTTTGCACTTGTATTAGTGTGGAAAAAACACTTTTTGCACTTGTGATAGTGTTGAAAAACCACTTTTCGCACTTGTGTTAGTGTTGAAAAACCACTTTTCGCACTTGTGTTGGTGCAGGAAACCACTTTTGCACGTGTATTAGTGTGGAAAAACCACTTTTTGCACTTGTGTTAGTGTTGAAAAACCACTTTTCGCACTTGTGTTAGTGTTGAAAAACCACTTTTCGCACTTGTGTTGGTGCAGGAAACCACTTTTGCACTTGTATTAGTGTGGAAAAAACACTTTTCGCACTTGTGTTAGTGTTGAAAAACCACTTTTCGCACTTGTATTAGTGTGGAAAACCACTTTTCGCACATGTGTTAGTGTTGAAAAACCACTTTTCGCACTTGTGTTAGTGTTGAAAAACCACTTTTCGCACTTGTGTTAGTGTTGAAAAACCATTTTTCGCACTTGTGTTAGTGTTGAAAAACCACTTTTCGCACTTGTGTTGGTGCAGGAAACCACTTTTGCACTTGTATTAGTGTGGAAAAAACACTTTTCGCACTTGTGATAGTGTTGAAAAACCACTTTTCGCACTTGTGTTAGTGTTGAAAAACTACTTTTCGCACTTGTGTTGGTGCAGGAAACCACTTTTGCACTTGTATTAGTGTGGAAAAAACACTTTTTGCACTTGTGATAGTGTTGAAAAACCACTTTTCGCACTTGTGTTAGTGTTGAAAAACCACTTTTCACACTTGTGTTGGTGCAGGAAACCACTTTTGCACTTGTATTAGTGTGGAAAAAACACTTTTCGCACTTGTGTTAGTGTTGAAAAACCACTTTTCGCACTTGTGTTAGTGTTGAAAAACCACTTTTCGCACTTGTGTTGGTGCAGGAAACCACTTTTGCACTTGTATTAGTGTGGAAAAAACACTTTTTGCACTTGTGATAGTGTTGAAAAATCACTTTTCGCACTTGTGTTAGTGTTGAAAAACCACTTTTCGCACCTGTGTTGGTGCAGGAAACCACTTTTGCACTTGTATTAGTGTGGGTTAAACGCTTTTTGCTCTTGTGATAGTGTTGAAAAACCACTTTTCGCACTTGTGTTAGTGTTGAAAAACCACTTTTCGCACTTGTGTTAGTGTTGAAAAACCACTTTTCGCACTTGTGTTGGTGCAGGAAAACCACTTTTGCACTTGTATTAGTGTGGAAAAAACACTTTTTGCACTTGTGATAGTGTTGAAAAACCACTTTTCGCACTTGTGTTAGTGTTGAAAAACCACTTTTCGCACTTGTGTTGGTGCAGGAAACCACTTTTGCACTTGTATTAGTGTGGAAAAAACACTTTTTGCACTTGTGATAGTGTTGAAAAACCACTTTTGCACTTGTATTAGTGTGGAAAAAACACTTTTTGCACTTGTGATAGTGTTGAAAAACCACTTTTCGCACTTGTGTTAGTGTTGAAAACAACTTTTCGCACTTGTGTTGGTGCAGGAAACCACTTTTGCACTTGTATAAGTGTGGAAAAAACACTTTTTGCACTTGTGATAGTGTTGAAAAACCACTTTTCGCACTTGTGTTAGTGTTGAAAAACCACTTTTCGCACTTGTGTTAGTGTTGAAAAACCACTTTTCGCACTTGTGTTGGTGCAGGAAACCACTTTTGCACTTGTATTAGTGTGGAAAAAACACTTTTTGCACTTGTGATAGTGTTGAAAAACCACTTTTCGCACTTGTGTTAGTGTTGAAAAACCACTTTTCGCACTTGTATTGGTGCAGGAAACCACTTTGGCACTTGTATTAGTGTGGAAAAAACACTTTTCGCACTTGTGTTAGTGTTGAAAAACCACTTTTCGCACTTATGTTAGTGTTGAAAAACCACTTTTCGCACTTGTGTTGGTGCAGGAAACCACTTTTGCACTTGTATTAGTGTGGAAAAAACCACTTTTTGCACCTGTGTTAGTGTTGAAAAACCACTTTTCACACTTGTGTTAGTGTTGAAAAACCACTTTTCGCACTTGTGTTGGTGCAGGAAACCACTTTTGCACTTGTATTAGTGTGGAAAAACCACTTTTTGCACTTGTGTTAGTGTTGAAAAACCACTTTTCGCACTTGTGTTAGTGTTGAAAAACCACTTTTCGCACTTGTGTTAGTGAAGGAAACCACTTTTGCACTTGTATTAGTGTGGAAAAAACACTTTTTGCACTTGTGATAGTGTTGAAAAACCACTTTTCGCACTTGTGTTAGTGTTGAAAAACCACTTTTCGCACTTGTGTTGGTGCAGGAAACCACTTTTGCACTTGTATTAGTTTGGAAAAACCACTTTTCGCACTTGTGATAGTGTTGAAAAACCACTTTTCGCACTTGTGTTGGTGCAGGAAACCACTTTTGCACTTGTATTAGTTTGGAAAAAACACTTTTTGCACTTGTGATAGTGTTGAAAAACCACTTTTCGCACTTGTGTTAGTGTTGAAAAACCACTTTTCGCACTTGTGTTGGTGTTGAAAAACCACTTTTCGCACTTGTGTTGGTGCAGGAAACCACTTTTGCACTTGTATTAGTGTGGAAAAAACACTTTTTGCACTTGTGATAGTGTTGAAAAACCACTTTTCACACTTGTGTTGGTGCAGGAAACCACTTTTGCACTTGTATTAGTGTTGAAAAAACACTTTTTGCACTTGTGATAGTGTTGAAAAACCACTTTTCGCACTTGTGTTAGTGTTGAAAAACCACTTTTGCCCTTGTGATAGTGTTGAAAAACCACTTTTCGCACTTGTGTTAGTGTTGAAAAACCACTTTTGCACTTGTGTTAGTGTGGAAAAAACACTTTTTGCACTTGTGATAGTGTTGAAAAACCACTTTTCGCACTTGTGTTAGTGTTGAAAAACCACTTTTCGCACTTGTGTTAGTGTTGAAAAACCACTTTTCGCACTTGTGTTGGTGCAGGAAACCACTTTTGCACTTGTATTAGTGTGGAAAAAACACTTTTTGCACTTGTGATAGTGTTGAAAAAACACTTTTCGCACTTGTGTTTGTGTTGAAAAAGCACTTTTCGCACTTGTGTTAGTGTTGAAAAACCACTTATCGCACTTGTGTTGGTGCAGGAAACCACTTTTGCACTTGTATTAGTGTGGAAAAACCACTTTTTGCACTTGTGTTAGTGTTGAAAAACCACTTTTCGCACTTGTGTTAGTGTTGAAAAACCACTTTTCGCACTTGTGTTGGTGCAGGAAACCACTTTTGCACTTGTATTAGTGTGGAAAAACCACTTTTTGCACCTGTGTTAGTGTGGAAAAAACACTTTTTGCACTTGTGATAGTGTTGAAAAACCACTTTTCGCACTTGTGTTAGTGTTGAAAAGCCACTTTTCGCACTTGTGTTGGTGCAGGAAATCACTTTTGCACTTGTATTAGTGTGGAAAAAACACTTTTTGCACTTGTGATAGTGTTGAAAAACCACTTTTCGCACTTGTGTTAGTGTTGAAAAGCCACTTTTCGCACTTGTGTTGGTGCAGGAAATCACTTTTGCACTTGTATTAGTGTGGAAAAAACACTTTTTGCACTTGTATTAGTGTGGAAAAAACACTTTTTGCACTTGTGATAGTGTTGAAAAACCACTTTTCGCACTTGTGTTAGTGTTGAAAAACCACTTTTCGCACTTGTGTTGGTGCAGGAAACCACTTTTGCACGTGTATTAGTGTGGAAAAACCACTTTTTGCACTTGTGTTAGTGTTGAAAAACCACTTTTCGCACTTGTGTTAGTGTTGAAAAACCACTTTTCGCACTTGTGTTGGTGCAGGAAACCACTTTTGCACTTGTATTAGTGTGGAAAAAACACTTTTCGCACTTGTGTTAGTGTTGAAAAACCACTTTTCGCACTTGTATTAGTGTGGAAAACCACTTTTCGCACATGTGTTAGTGTTGAAAAACCACTTTTCGCACTTGTGTTAGTGTTGAAAAACCACTTTTCGCACTTGTGTTAGTGTTGAAAAACCATTTTTCGCACTTGTGTTAGTGTTGAAAAACCACTTTTCGCACTTGTGTTGGTGCAGGAAACCACTTTTGCACTTGTATTAGTGTGGAAAAAACACTTTTCGCACTTGTGATAGTGTTGAAAAACCACTTTTCGCACTTGTGTTAGTGTTGAAAAACTACTTTTCGCACTTGTGTTGGTGCAGGAAACCACTTTTGCACTTGTATTAGTGTGGAAAAAACACTTTTTGCACTTGTGATAGTGTTGAAAAACCACTTTTCGCACTTGTGTTAGTGTTGAAAAACCACTTTTCGCACTTGTGTTGGTGCAGGAAACCACTTTTGCACTTGTATTAGTGTGGAAAAAACACTTTTCGCACTTGTGTTAGTGTTGAAAAACCACTTTTCGCACTTGTGTTAGTGTTGAAAAACCACTTTTCGCACTTGTGTTGGTGCAGGAAACCACTTTTGCACTTGTATTAGTGTGGAAAAAACACTTTTTGCACTTGTGATAGTGTTGAAAAACCACTTTTCGCACTTGTGTTAGTGTTGAAAAACCACTTTTCGCACCTGTGTTGGTGCAGGAAACCACTTTTGCACTTGTATTAGTGTGGGTTAAACGCTTTTTGCTCTTGTGATAGTGTTGAAAAACCACTTTTCGCACTTGTGTTAGTGTTGAAAAACCACTTTTCGCACTTGTGTTAGTGTTGAAAAACCACTTTTCGCACTTGTGTTGGTGCAGGAAAACCACTTTTGCACTTGTATTAGTGTGGAAAAAACACTTTTTGCACTTGTGATAGTGTTGAAAAACCACTTTTCGCACTTGTGTTAGTGTTGAAAAACCACTTTTCGCACTTGTGTTGGTGCAGGAAACCACTTTTGCACTTGTATTAGTGTGGAAAAAACACTTTTTGCACTTGTGATAGTGTTGAAAAACCACTTTTGCACTTGTATTAGTGTGGAAAAAACACTTTTTGCACTTGTGATAGTGTTGAAAAACCACTTTTCGCACTTGTGTTAGTGTTGAAAACAACTTTTCGCACTTGTGTTGGTGCAGGAAACCACTTTTGCACTTGTATTAGTGTGGAAAAAACACTTTTTGCACTTGTGATAGTGTTGAAAAACCACTTTTCGCACTTGTGTTAGTGTTGAAAAACCACTTTTCGCACTTGTGTTAGTGTTGAAAAACCACTTTTCGCACTTGTGTTGGTGCAGGAAACCACTTTTGCACTTGTATTAGTGTGGAAAAAACACTTTTTGCACTTGTGATAGTGTTGAAAAACCACTTTTCGCACTTGTGTTAGTGTTGAAAAACCACTTTTCGCACTTGTATTGGTGCAGGAAACCACTTTGGCACTTGTATTAGTGTGGAAAAAACACTTTTCGCACTTGTGTTAGTGTTGAAAAACCACTTTTCGCACTTATGTTAGTGTTGAAAAACCACTTTTCGCACTTGTGTTGGTGCAGGAAACCACTTTTGCACTTGTATTAGTGTGGAAAAAACCACTTTTTGCACCTGTGTTAGTGTTGAAAAACCACTTTTCGCACTTGTGTTAGTGTTGAAAAACCACTTTTCGCACTTGTGTTGGTGCAGGAAACCACTTTTGCACTTGTATTAGTGTGGAAAAACCACTTTTTGCACTTGTGTTAGTGTTGAAAAACCACTTTTCGCACTTGTGTTAGTGTTGAAAAACCACTTTTCGCACTTGTGTTAGTGAAGGAAACCACTTTTGCACTTGTATTAGTGTGGAAAAAACACTTTTTGCACTTGTGATAGTGTTGAAAAACCACTTTTCGCACTTGTGTTAGTGTTGAAAAACCACTTTTCGCACTTGTGTTGGTGCAGGAAACCACTTTTGCACTTGTATTAGTTTGGAAAAACCACTTTTCGCACTTGTGATAGTGTTGAAAAACCACTTTTCGCACTTGTGTTGGTGCAGGAAACCACTTTTGCACTTGTATTAGTTTGGAAAAAACACTTTTTGCACTTGTGATAGTGTTGAAAAACCACTTTTCGCACTTGTGTTAGTGTTGAAAAACCACTTTTCGCACTTGTGTTGGTGTTGAAAAACCACTTTTCGCACTTGTGTTGGTGCAGGAAACCACTTTTGCACTTGTATTAGTGTGGAAAAAACACTTTTTGCACTTGTGATAGTGTTGAAAAACCACTTTTCACAATTGTGTTGGTGCAGGAAACCACTTTTGCACTTGTATTAGTGTTGAAAAAACACTTTTTGCACTTGTGATAGTGTTGAAAAACCACTTTTCGCACTTGTGTTAGTGTTGAAAAACCACTTTTGCACTTGTGATAGTGTTGAAAAACCACTTTTCGCACTTGTGTTAGTGTTGAAAAACCACTTTTGCACTTGTGTTAGTGTGGAAAAAACACTTTTTGCACTTGTGATAGTGTTGAAAAACCACTTTTCGCACTTGTGTTAGTGTTGAAAAACCACTTTTCGCACTTGTGTTAGTGTTGAAAAACCACTTTTCGCACTTGTGTTGGTGCAGGAAACCACTTTTGCACTTGTATTAGTGTGGAAAAAACACTTTTTGCACTTGTGATAGTGTTGAAAAAACACTTTTCGCACTTGTGTTTGTGTTGAAAAAGCACTTTTCGCACTTGTGTTAGTGTTGAAAAACCACTTATCGCACTTGTGTTGGTGCAGGAAACCACTTTTGCACTTGTATTAGTGTGGAAAAACCACTTTTTGCACTTGTGTTAGTGTTGAAAAACCACTTTTCGCACTTGTGTTAGTGTTGAAAAACCACTTTTCGCACTTGTGTTGGTGCAGGAAACCACTTTTGCACTTGTATTAGTGTGGAAAAACCACTTTTTGCACCTGTGTTAGTGTGGAAAAAACACTTTTTGCACTTGTGATAGTGTTGAAAAACCACTTTTCGCACTTGTGTTAGTGTTGAAAAGCCACTTTTCGCACTTGTGTTGGTGCAGGAAATCACTTTTGCACTTGTATTAGTGTGGAAAAAACACTTTTTGCACTTGTGATAGTGTTGAAAAACCACTTTTCGCACTTGTGTTAGTGTTGAAAACAACTTTTCGCACTTGTGTTGGTGCAGGAAACCACTTTTCGCACTTGTGTTGGTGCAGGAAACCACTTTTGCACTTGTTTTAGTGTGGAAAAAACACTTTTTGCACTTGTGATAGTGTTGAAAAACCACTTTTCGCACTTGTGTTAGTGTTGAAAAACCACTTTTCGCACCTGTGTTGATGCAGGAAACCACTTTTGCACTTGTATTAGTGTGGAAAAAACACTTTTGCACTTGTATTAGTGTGGAAAAACCACTTTTCGCACTTGTGTTGGTGCAGAAAACCACTTTTGCACTTGTATTAGTTTGGAAAAAACACTTTTTGCACTTGTGATAGTGTTGAAAAACCACTTTTCGCACTTGTGTTAGTGTTGAAAAACCACTTTTCGCACTTGTGTTGGTGTTGAAAAACCACTTTTCGCACTTGTGTTGGTTCAGGAAACCACTTTTGCACTTGTATTAGTGTGGAAAAAACACTTTTTGCACTTGTGATAGTGTTGAAAAACCACTTTTCACACTTGTGTTAGTGTTGAAAAACCTCTTTTCGCACTTGTGTTGGTGCAGGAAACCACTTTTGCACTTGTATTAGTGTTGAAAAAACACTTTTTGCACTTGTGATAGTGTTGAAAAACCACTTTTCGCACTTGTGTTAGTGTTGAAAAACCACTTTTCGCACATGTGTTAGTGTTGAAAAACCACTTTTGCACTTGTATTAGTGTGGAAAAAACACTTTTTGCACTTGTGATAGTGTTGAAAAACCACTTTTCGCACTTGTGTTAGTGTTGAAAACCACTTTTCGCACTTGTGTTAGTGTTGAAAAACCACTTTTCGCACTTGTGTTGGTGCAGGAAACCACTTTTGCACTTGTATTAGTGTGGAAAAAACACTTTTTGCACTTGTGATAGTGTTGAAAAACCACTTTTCGCACTTGTGTTGGTGCAGGAAACCACTTTTGCACTTGTATTAGTGTGGAAAAAACACTTTTCGCACTTGTGTTAGTGTTGAAAAACCACTTTTCGCACTTGTATTAGTGTGGAAAACCACTTTTCGCACATGTGTTAGTGTTGAAAAACCACTTTTCGCACTTGTGTTAGTGTTGAAAAACCACTTTTCGCACTTGTGTTAGTGTTGAAAAACCATTTTTCGCACTTGTGTTAGTGTTGAAAAACCACTTTTCGCACTTGTGTTGGTGCAGGAAACCACTTTTGCACTTGTATTAGTGTGGAAAAAACACTTTTCGCACTTGTGATAGTGTTGAAAAACCACTTTTCACACTTGTGTTAGTGTTGAAAAACCTCTTTTCGCACTTGTGTTGGTGCAGGAAACCACTTTTGCACTTGTATTAGTGTTGAAAAAACACTTTTTGCACTTGTGATAGTGTTGAAAAACCACTTTTCGCACTTGTGTTAGTGTTGAAAAACCACTTTTCGCACATGTGTTAGTGTTGAAAAACCACTTTTGCACTTGTATTAGTGTGGAAAAAACACTTTTTGCACTTGTGATAGTGTTGAAAAACCACTTTTCGCACTTGTGTTAGTGTTGAAAACCACTTTTCGCACTTGTGTTGGTGCAGGAAACCACTTTTGCACTTGTATTAGTGTGGAAAAACCACTTTTTGCACTTGTGTTAGTGTTGAAAAACCACTTTTCGCACTTGTGTTAGTGTTGAAAAACCACTTTTCGCACTTGTGTTAGTGAAGGAAACCACTTTTGCACTTGTATTAGTGTGGAAAAAACACTTTTTGCACTTGTGATAGTGTTGAAAAACCACTTTTCGCACTTGTGTTAGTGTTGAAAAACCACTTTTCGCACTTGTGTTGGTGCAGGAAACCACTTTTGCACTTGTATTAGTTTGGAAAAACCACTTTTCGCACTTGTGATAGTGTTGAAAAACCACTTTTCGCACTTGTGTTGGTGCAGGAAACCACTTTTGCACTTGTATTAGTTTGGAAAAAACACTTTTTGCACTTGTGATAGTGTTGAAAAACCACTTTTCGCACTTGTGTTAGTGTTGAAAAACCACTTTTCGCACTTGTGTTGGTGTTGAAAAACCACTTTTCGCACTTGTGTTGGTGCAGGAAACCACTTTTGCACTTGTATTAGTGTGGAAAAAACACTTTTTGCACTTGTGATAGTGTTGAAAAACCACTTTTCACACTTGTGTTGGTGCAGGAAACCACTTTTGCACTTGTATTAGTGTTGAAAAAACACTTTTTGCACTTGTGATAGTGTTGAAAAACCACTTTTCGCACTTGTGTTAGTGTTGAAAAACCACTTTTGCACTTGTGATAGTGTTGAAAAACCACTTTTCGCACTTGTGTTAGTGTTGAAAAACCACTTTTGCACTTGTGTTAGTGTGGAAAAAACACTTTTTGCACTTGTGATAGTGTTGAAAAACCACTTTTCGCACTTGTGTTAGTGTTGAAAAACCACTTTTCGCACTTGTGTTAGTGTTGAAAAACCACTTTTCGCACTTGTGTTGGTGCAGGAAACCACTTTTGCACTTGTATTAGTGTGGAAAAAACACTTTTTGCACTTGTGATAGTGTTGAAAAAACACTTTTCGCACTTGTGTTTGTGTTGAAAAAGCACTTTTCGCACTTGTGTTAGTGTTGAAAAACCACTTATCGCACTTGTGTTGGTGCAGGAAACCACTTTTGCACTTGTATTAGTGTGGAAAAACCACTTTTTGCACTTGTGTTAGTGTTGAAAAACCACTTTTCGCACTTGTGTTAGTGTTGAAAAACCACTTTTCGCACTTGTGTTGGTGCAGGAAACCACTTTTGCACTTGTATTAGTGTGGAAAAACCACTTTTTGCACCTGTGTTAGTGTGGAAAAAACACTTTTTGCACTTGTGATAGTGTTGAAAAACCACTTTTCGCACTTGTGTTATTGTTGAAAAGCCACTTTTCGCACTTGTGTTGGTGCAGGAAATCACTTTTGCACTTGTATTAGTGTGGAAAAAACACTTTTTGCACTTGTGATAGTGTTGAAAAACCACTTTTCGCACTTGTGTTAGTGTTGAAAACAACTTTTCGCACTTGTGTTGGTGCAGGAAACCACTTTTCGCACTTGTGTTGGTGCAGGAAACCACTTTTGCACTTGTTTTAGTGTGGAAAAAACACTTTTTGCACTTGTGATAGTGTTGAAAAACCACTTTTCGCACTTGTGTTAGTGTTGAAAAACCACTTTTCGCACCTGTGTTGATGCAGGAAACCACTTTTGCACTTGTATTAGTGTGGAAAAAACACTTTTGCACTTGTATTAGTGTGGAAAAACCACTTTTCGCACTTGTGTTGGTGCAGAAAACCACTTTTGCACTTGTATTAGTTTGGAAAAAACACTTTTTGCACTTGTGATAGTGTTGAAAAACCACTTTTCGCACTTGTGTTAGTGTTGAAAAACCACTTTTCGCACTTGTGTCGGTGTTGAAAAACCACTTTTCGCACTTGTGTTGGTTCAGGAAACCACTTTTGCACTTGTATTAGTGTGGAAAAAACACTTTTTGCACTTGTGATAGTGTTGAAAAACCACTTTTCACACTTGTGTTAGTGTTGAAAAACCTCTTTTCGCACTTGTGTTGGTGCAGGAAACCACTTTTGCACTTGTATTAGTGTTGAAAAAACACTTTTTGCACTTGTGATAGTGTTGAAAAACCACTTTTCGCACTTGTGTTAGTGTTGAAAAACCACTTTTCGCACATGTGTTAGTGTTGAAAAACCACTTTTGCACTTGTATTAGTGTGGAAAAAACACTTTTTGCACTTGTGATAGTGTTGAAAAACCACTTTTCGCACTTGTGTTAGTGTTGAAAACCACTTTTCGCACTTGTGTTAGTGTTGAAAAACCACTTTTCGCACTTGTGTTGGTGCAGGAAACCACTTTTGCACTTGTATTAGTGTGGAAAAAACACTTTTTGCACTTGTGATAGTGTTGAAAAACCACTTTTCGCACTTGTGTTGGTGCAGGAAACCACTTTTGCACTTGTATTAGTGTGGAAAAAACACTTTTCGCACTTGTGTTAGTGTTGAAAAACCACTTTTCGCACTTGTATTAGTGTGGAAAACCACTTTTCGCACATGTGTTAGTGTTGAAAAACCACTTTTCGCACTTGTGTTAGTGTTGAAAAACCACTTTTCGCACTTGTGTTAGTGTTGAAAAACCATTTTTCGCACTTGTGTTAGTGTTGAAAAACCACTTTTCGCACTTGTGTTGGTGCAGGAAACCACTTTTGCACTTGTATTAGTGTGGAAAAAACACTTTTCGCACTTGTGATAGTGTTGAAAAACCACTTTTCACACTTGTGTTAGTGTTGAAAAACCTCTTTTCGCACTTGTGTTGGTGCAGGAAACCACTTTTGCACTTGTATTAGTGTTGAAAAAACACTTTTTGCACTTGTGATAGTGTTGAAAAACCACTTTTCGCACTTGTGTTAGTGTTGAAAAACCACTTTTCGCACATGTGTTAGTGTTGAAAAACCACTTTTGCACTTGTATTAGTGTGGAAAAAACACTTTTTGCACTTGTGATAGTGTTGAAAAACCACTTTTCGCACTTGTGTTAGTGTTGAAAACCACTTTTCGCACTTGTGTTAGTGTTGAAAAACCACTTTTCGCACTTGTGTTGGTGCAGGAAACCACTTTTGCACTTGTATTAGTGTGGAAAAAACACTTTTTGCACTTGTGATAGTGTTGAAAAACCACTTTTCGCACTTGTGTTGGTGCAGGAAACCACTTTTGCACTTGTATTAGTGTGGAAAAAACACTTTTCGCACTTGTGATAGTGTTGAAAAACCACTTTTCGCACTTGTGTTAGTGTTGAAAAACCACTTTTCGCACTTGTGTTGGTGCAGGAAACCACTTTTGCACTTGTATTAGTGTGGAAAAAACACTTTTTGCACTTGTGATAGTGTTGAAAAACCACTTTTCGCACTTGTGTTAGTGTTGAAAAACCACTTTTCGCACTTGTGTTGGTGCAGGAAACCACTTTTGCACGTGTATTAGTGTGGAAAAACCACTTTTTGCACTTGTGTTAGTGTTGACAAACCACTTTTCGCACTTGTGTTAGTGTTGAAAAACCACTTTTCGCACTTGTGTTGGTGCAGGAAACCACTTTTGCACTTGTATTAGTGTGGAAAAAACACTTTTCGCACTTGTGTTAGTGTTGAAAAACCACTTTTCGCACTTGTATTAGTGTGGAAAACCACTTTTCGCACATGTGTTAGTGTTGAAAAACCACTTTTCGCACTTGTGTTAGTGTTGAAAAACCACTTTTCGCACTTGTGTTAGTGTTGAAAAACCATTTTTCGCACTTGTGTTAGTGTTGAAAAACCACTTTTCGCACTTGTGTTGGTGCAGGAAACCACTTTTGCACTTGTATTAGTGTGGAAAAAACACTTTTCGCACTTGTCATAGTGTTGAAAAACCACTTTTCGCACTTGTGTTAGTGTTGAAAAACTACTTTTCGCACTTGTGTTGGTGCAGGAAACCACTTTTGCACTTGTATTAGTGTGGAAAAAACACTTTTTGCACTTGTGATAGTGTTGAAAAACCACTTTTCGCACTTGTGTTAGTGTTGAAAAACCACTTTTCGCACTTGTGTTGGTGCAGGAAACCACTTTTGCACTTGTATTAGTGTGGAAAAAACACTTTTCGCACTTGTGTTAGTGTTGAAAAACCACTTTTCGCACTTGTGTTAGTGTTGAAAAACCACTTTTCGCACCTGTGTTGATGCAGGAAACCACTTTTGCACTTGTATTAGTGTGGAAAAAACACTTTTGCACTTGTATTAGTGTGGAAAAACCACTTTTCGCACTTGTGTTGGTGCAGAAAACCACTTTTGCACTTGTATTAGTTTGGAAAAAACACTTTTTGCACTTGTGATAGTGTTGAAAAACCACTTTTCGCACTTGTGTTAGTGTTGAAAAACCACTTTTCGCACTTGTGTTGGTGTTGAAAAACCACTTTTCGCACTTGTGTTGGTTCAGGAAACCACTTTTGCACTTGTATTAGTGTGGAAAAAACACTTTTTGCACTTGTGATAGTGTTGAAAAACCACTTTTCACACTTGTGTTAGTGTTGAAAAACCTCTTTTCGCACTTGTGTTGGTGCAGGAAACCACTTTTGCACTTGTATTAGTGTTGAAAAAACACTTTTTGCACTTGTGATAGTGTTGAAAAACCACTTTTCGCACTTGTGTTAGTGTTGAAAAACCACTTTTCGCACATGTGTTAGTGTTGAAAAACCACTTTTGCACTTGTATTAGTGTGGAAAAAACACTTTTTGCACTTGTGATAGTGTTGAAAAACCACTTTTCGCACTTGTGTTAGTGTTGAAAACCACTTTTCGCACTTGTGTTAGTGTTGAAAAACCACTTTTCGCACTTGTGTTGGTGCAGGAAACCACTTTTGCACTTGTATTAGTGTGGAAAAAACACTTTTTGCACTTGTGATAGTGTTGAAAAACCACTTTTCGCACTTGTGTTGGTGCAGGAAACCACTTTTGCACTTGTATTAGTGTGGAAAAAACACTTTTCGCACTTGTGTTAGTGTTGAAAAACCACTTTTCGCACTTGTATTAGTGTGGAAAACCACTTTTCGCACATGTGTTAGTGTTGAAAAACCACTTTTCGCACTTGTGTTAGTGTTGAAAAACCACTTTTCGCACTTGTGTTAGTGTTGAAAAACCATTTTTCGCACTTGTGTTAGTGTTGAAAAACCACTTTTCGCACTTGTGTTGGTGCAGGAAACCACTTTTGCACTTGTATTAGTGTGGAAAAAACACTTTTCGCACTTGTGATAGTGTTGAAAAACCACTTTTCACACTTGTGTTAGTGTTGAAAAACCTCTTTTCGCACTTGTGTTGGTGCAGGAAACCACTTTTGCACTTGTATTAGTGTTGAAAAAACACTTTTTGCACTTGTGATAGTGTTGAAAAACCACTTTTCGCACTTGTGTTAGTGTTGAAAAACCACTTTTCGCACATGTGTTAGTGTTGAAAAACCACTTTTGCACTTGTATTAGTGTGGAAAAAACACTTTTTGCACTTGTGATAGTGTTGAAAAACCACTTTTCGCACTTGTGTTAGTGTTGAAAACCACTTTTCGCACTTGTGTTAGTGTTGAAAAACCACTTTTCGCACTTGTGTTGGTGCAGGAAACCACTTTTGCACTTGTATTAGTGTGGAAAAAACACTTTTTGCACTTGTGATAGTGTTGAAAAACCACTTTTCGCACTTGTGTTGGTGCAGGAAACCACTTTTGCACTTGTATTAGTGTGGAAAAAACACTTTTCGCACTTGTGATAGTGTTGAAAAACCACTTTTCGCACTTGTGTTAGTGTTGAAAAACCACTTTTCGCACTTGTGTTGGTGCAGGAAACCACTTTTGCACTTGTATTAGTGTGGAAAAAACACTTTTTGCACTTGTGATAGTGTTGAAAAACCACTTTTCGCACTTGTGTTAGTGTTGAAAAACCACTTTTCGCACTTGTGTTGGTGCAGGAAACCACTTTTGCACGTGTATTAGTGTGGAAAAACCACTTTTTGCACTTGTGTTAGTGTTGACAAACCACTTTTCGCACTTGTGTTAGTGTTGAAAAACCACTTTTCGCACTTGTGTTGGTGCAGGAAACCACTTTTGCACTTGTATTAGTGTGGAAAAAACACTTTTCGCACTTGTGTTAGTGTTGAAAAACCACTTTTCGCACTTGTATTAGTGTGGAAAACCACTTTTCGCACATGTGTTAGTGTTGAAAAACCACTTTTCGCACTTGTGTTAGTGTTGAAAAACCACTTTTCTCACTTGTGTTAGTGTTGAAAAACCATTTTTCGCACTTGTGTTAGTGTTGAAAAACCACTTTTCGCACTTGTGTTGGTGCAGGAAACCACTTTTGCACTTGTATTAGTGTGGAAAAAACACTTTTCGCACTTGTGATAGTGTTGAAAAACCACTTTTCGCACTTGTGTTAGTGTTGATAAACTACTTTTCGCACTTGTGTTGGTGCAGGAAACCACTTTTGCACTTGTATTAGTGTGGAAAAAACACTTTTTGCACTTGTGATAGTGTTGAAAAACCACTTTTCGCACTTGTGTTAGTGTTGAAAAACCTCTTTTCGCACTTGTGTTGGTGCAGGAAACCACTTTTGCACTTGTATTAGTGTGGAAAAAACACTTTTTGCACTTGTGATAGTGTTGAAAAACCACTTTTCGCACTTGTGTTAGTGTTGAAAAACCACTTTTCGCACATGTGTTAGTGTTGAAAAACCACTTTTGCACTTGTATTAGTGTGGAAAAAACACTATTTGCACTTGTGATAGTGTTGAAAAACCACTTTTCGCACTTGTGTTAGTGTTGAAAACCACTTTTCGCACTTGTGTTAGTGTTGAAAAACCACTTTTCGCACTTGTGTTGGTGCAGGAAACCACTTTTGCACTTGTATTAGTGTGGAAAAAACACTTTTTGCACTTGTGATAGTGTTGAAAAACCACTTTTCGCACTTGTGTTGGTGCAGGAAACCACTTTTGCACTTGTATTAGTGTGGAAAAAACACTTTTCGCACTTGTGTTAGTGTTGAAAAACCACTTTTCGCAGTTGTATTAGTGTGGAAAACCACTTTTCGCACATGTGTTAGTGTTGAAAAACCACTTTTCGCACTTGTGTTAGTGTTGAAAAACCACTTTTCGCACTTGTGTTAGTGTTGAAAAACCATTTTTCGCACTTGTGTTAGTGTTGAAAAACCACTTTTCGCACTTGTGTTGGTGCAGGAAACCACTTTTGCACTTGTATTAGTGTGGAAAAAACACTTTTCGCACTTGTGATAGTGTTGAAAAACCACTTTTCACACTTGTGTTAGTGTTGAAAAACCTCTTTTCGCACTTGTGTTGGTGCAGGAAACCACTTTTGCACTTGTATTAGTGTTGAAAAAACACTTTTTGCACTTGTGATAGTGTTGAAAAACCACTTTTCGCACTTGTGTTAGTGTTGAAAAACCACTTTTCGCACATGTGTTAGTGTTGAAAAACCACTTTTGCACTTGTATTAGTGTGGAAAAAACACTTTTTGCACTTGTGATAGTGTTGAAAAACCACTTTTCGCACTTGTGTTAGTGTTGAAAACCACTTTTCGCACTTGTGTTAGTGTTGAAAAACCACTTTTCGCACTTGTGTTGGTGCAGTAAACCACTTTTGCACTTGTATTAGTGTGGAAAAAACACTTTTTGCACTTGTGATAGTGTTGAAAAACCACTTTTCGCACTTGTGTTGGTGCAGGAAACCACTTTTGCACTTGTATTAGTGTGGAAAAAACACTTTTCGCACTTGTGATAGTGTTGAAAAACCACTTTTCGCACTTGTGTTAGTGTTGAAAAACCACTTTTCGCACTTGTGTTGGTGCAGGAAACCACTTTTGCACTTGTATTAGTGTGGAAAAAACACTTTTTGCACTTGTGATAGTGTTGAAAAACCACTTTTCGCACTTGTGTTAGTGTTGAAAAACCACTTTTCGCACTTGTGTTGGTGCAGGAAACCACTTTTGCACGTGTATTAGTGTGGAAAAACCACTTTTTGCACTTGTGTTAGTGTTGACAAACCACTTTTCGCACTTGTGTTAGTGTTGAAAACCCACTTTTCGCACTTGTGTTGGTGCAGGAAACCACTTTTGCACTTGTATTAGTGTGGAAAAAACACTTTTCGCACTTGTGTTAGTGTTGAAAAACCACTTTTCGCACTTGTATTAGTGTGGAAAACCACTTTTCGCACATGTGTTAGTGTTGAAAAACCACTTTTCGCACTTGTGTTAGTGTTGAAAAACCACTTTTCGCACTTGTGTTAGTGTTGAAAAACCATTTTTTGCACTTGTGTTAGTGTTGAAAAACCACTTTTCGCACTTGTGTTGGTGCAGGAAACCACTTTTGCACTTGTATTAGTGTGGAAAAAACACTTTTCGCACTTGTCATAGTGTTGAAAAACCACTTTTCGCACTTGTGTTAGTGTTGAAAAACTACTTTTCGCACTTGTGTTGGTGCAGGAAACCACTTTTGCACTTGTATTAGTGTGGAAAAAACACTTTTTGCACTTGTGATAGTGTTGAAAAACCACTTTTCGCACTTGTGTTAGTGTTGAAAAACCACTTTTCGCACTTGTGTTGGTGCAGGAAACCACTTTTGCACTTGTATTAGTGTGGAAAAAACACTTTTCGCACTTGTGTTAGTGTTGAAAAACCACTTTTCGCACTTGTGTTAGTGTTGAAAAACCACTTTTCGCACTTGTGTTGGTGCAGGAAACCACTTTTGCACTTGTATTAGTGTGGAAAAAACACTTTTTGCACTTGTGATAGTGTTGAAAAACCACTTTTCGCACTTGTGTTAGTGTTGAAAAACCACTTTTCGCACCTGTGTTGGTGCAGGAAACCACTTTTGCACTTGTATTAGTGTGGGTTAAACGCTTTTTGCTCTTGTGATAGTGTTGAAAAACCACTTTTCGCACTTGTGTTAGTGTTGAAAAACCACTTTTCGCACTTGTGTTAGTGTTGAAAAACCACTTTTCGCACTTGTGTTGGTGCAGGAAAACCACTTTTGCACTTGTATTAGTGTGGAAAAAACACTTTTTGCACTTGTGATAGTGTTGAAAAACCACTTTTCGCACTTGTGTTAGTGTTGAAAAACCACTTTTCGCACTTGTGTTGGTGCAGGAAACCACTTTTGCACTTGTATTAGTGTGGAAAAAACACTTTTTGCACTTGTGATAGTGTTGAAAAACCACTTTTCGCACTTGTGTTTGTGTTGAAAAAGCACTTTTCGCACTTGTGTTAGTGTTGAAAAACCACTTATCGCACTTGTGTTGGTGCAGGAAACCACTTTTGCACTTGTATTAGTGTGGAAAAACCACTTTTTGCACTTGTGTTAGTGTTGAAAAACCACTTTTCGCACTTGTGTTAGTGTTGAAAAACCACTTTTCGCACTTGTGTTGGTGCAGGAAACCACTTTTGCACTTGTATTAGTGTGGAAAAAACACTTTTTGCACTTGTGATAGTGTTGAAAAACCACTTTTCGCACTTGTGTTAGTGTTGAAAACCACTTTTCGCACTTGTGTTAGTGTTGAAAAACCACTTTTCGCACTTGTGTTGGTGCAGTAAACCACTTTTGCACTTGTATTAGTGTGGAAAAAACACTTTTTGCACTTGTGATAGTGTTGAAAAACCACTTTTCGCACTTGTGTTGGTGCAGGAAACCACTTTTGCACTTGTATTAGTGTGGAAAAAACACTTTTCGCACTTGTGATAGTGTTGAAAAACCACTTTTCGCACTTGTGTTAGTGTTGAAAAACCACTTTTCGCACTTGTGTTGGTGCAGGAAACCACTTTTGCACTTGTATTAGTGTGGAAAAAACACTTTTTGCACTTGTGATAGTGTTGAAAAACCACTTTTCGCACTTGTGTTAGTGTTGAAAAACCACTTTTCGCACTTGTGTTGGTGCAGGAAACCACTTTTGCACGTGTATTAGTGTGGAAAAACCACTTTTTGCACTTGTGTTAGTGTTGACAAACCACTTTTCGCACTTGTGTTAGTGTTGAAAACCCACTTTTCGCACTTGTGTTGGTGCAGGAAACCACTTTTGCACTTGTATTAGTGTGGAAAAAACACTTTTCGCACTTGTGTTAGTGTTGAAAAACCACTTTTCGCACTTGTATTAGTGTGGAAAACCACTTTTCGCACATGTGTTAGTGTTGAAAAACCACTTTTCGCACTTGTGTTAGTGTTGAAAAACCACTTTTCGCACTTGTGTTAGTGTTGAAAAACCATTTTTTGCACTTGTGTTAGTGTTGAAAAACCACTTTTCGCACTTGTGTTGGTGCAGGAAACCACTTTTGCACTTGTATTAGTGTGGAAAAAACACTTTTCGCACTTGTCATAGTGTTGAAAAACCACTTTTCGCACTTGTGTTAGTGTTGAAAAACTACTTTTCGCACTTGTGTTGGTGCAGGAAACCACTTTTGCACTTGTATTAGTGTGGAAAAAACACTTTTTGCACTTGTGATAGTGTTGAAAAACCACTTTTCGCACTTGTGTTAGTGTTGAAAAACCACTTTTCGCACTTGTGTTGGTGCAGGAAACCACTTTTGCACTTGTATTAGTGTGGAAAAAACACTTTTCGCACTTGTGTTAGTGTTGAAAAACCACTTTTCGCACTTGTGTTAGTGTTGAAAAACCACTTTTCGCACTTGTGTTGGTGCAGGAAACCACTTTTGCACTTGTATTAGTGTTGAAAAAACACTTTTCGCACTTGTGATAGTGTTGAAAAACCACTTTTCACACTTGTGTTAGTGTTGAAAAACCTCTTTTCGCACTTGTGTTGGTGCAGGAAACCACTTTTGCACTTGTATTAGTGTTGAAAAAACACTTTTTGCACTTGTGATAGTGTTGAAAAACCACTTTTCGCACTTGTGTTAGTGTTGAAAAACCACTTTTCGCACATGTGTTAGTGTTGAAAAACCACTTTTGCACTTGTATTAGTGTGGAAAAAACACTTTTTGCACTTGTGATAGTGTTGAAAAACCACTTTTCGCACTTGTGTTAGTGTTGAAAACCACTTTTCGCACTTGTGTTAGTGTTGAAAAACCACTTTTCGCACTTGTGTTGGTGCAGTAAACCACTTTTGCACTTGTATTAGTGTGGAAAAAACACTTTTTGCACTTGTGATAGTGTTGAAAAACCACTTTTCGCACTTGTGTTGGTGCAGGAAACCACTTTTGCACTTGTATTAGTGTGGAAAAAACACTTTTCGCACTTGTGATAGTGTTGAAAAACCACTTTTCGCACTTGTGTTAGTGTTGAAAAACCACTTTTCGCACTTGTGTTGGTGCAGGAAACCACTTTTGCACTTGTATTAGTGTGGAAAAAACACTTTTTGCACTTGTGATAGTGTTGAAAAACCACTTTTCGCACTTGTGTTAGTGTTGAAAAACCACTTTTCGCACTTGTGTTGGTGCAGGAAACCACTTTTGCACGTGTATTAGTGTGGAAAAACCACTTTTTGCACTTGTGTTAGTGTTGACAAACCACTTTTCGCACTTGTGTTAGTGTTGAAAACCCACTTTTCGCACTTGTGTTGGTGCAGGAAACCACTTTTGCACTTGTATTAGTGTGGAAAAAACACTTTTCGCACTTGTGTTAGTGTTGAAAAACCACTTTTCGCACTTGTATTAGTGTGGAAAACCACTTTTCGCACATGTGTTAGTGTTGAAAAACCACTTTTCGCACTTGTGTTAGTGTTGAAAAACCACTTTTCGCACTTGTGTTAGTGTTGAAAAACCATTTTTTGCACTTGTGTTAGTGTTGAAAAACCACTTTTCGCACTTGTGTTGGTGCAGGAAACCACTTTTGCACTTGTATTAGTGTGGAAAAAACACTTTTCGCACTTGTCATAGTGTTGAAAAACCACTTTTCGCACTTGTGTTAGTGTTGAAAAACTACTTTTCGCACTTGTGTTGGTGCAGGAAACCACTTTTGCACTTGTATTAGTGTGGAAAAAACACTTTTTGCACTTGTGATAGTGTTGAAAAACCACTTTTCGCACTTGTGTTAGTGTTGAAAAACCACTTTTCGCACTTGTGTTGGTGCAGGAAACCACTTTTGCACTTGTATTAGTGTGGAAAAAACACTTTTCGCACTTGTGTTAGTGTTGAAAAACCACTTTTCGCACTTGTGTTAGTGTTGAAAAACCACTTTTCGCACTTGTGTTGGTGCAGGAAACCACTTTTGCACTTGTATTAGTGTGGAAAAAACACTTTTTGCACTTGTGATAGTGTTGAAAAACCACTTTTCGCACTTGTGTTAGTGTTGAAAAACCACTTTTCGCACCTGTGTTGGTGCAGGAAACCACTTTTGCACTTGTATTAGTGTGGGTTAAACGCTTTTTGCTCTTGTGATAGTGTTGAAAAACCACTTTTCGCACTTGTGTTAGTGTTGAAAAACCACTTTTCGCACTTGTGTTAGTGTTGAAAAACCACTTTTCGCACTTGTGTTGGTGCAGGAAAACCACTTTTGCACTTGTATTAGTGTGGAAAAAACACTTTTTGCACTTGTGATAGTGTTGAAAAACCACTTTTCGCACTTGTGTTAGTGTTGAAAAACCACTTTTCGCACTTGTGTTGGTGCAGGAAACCACTTTTGCACTTGTATTAGTGTGGAAAAAACACTTTTTGCACTTGTGATAGTGTTGAAAAACCACTTTTCGCACTTGTGTTTGTGTTGAAAAAGCACTTTTCGCACTTGTGTTAGTGTTGAAAAACCACTTATCGCACTTGTGTTGGTGCAGGAAACCACTTTTGCACTTGTATTAGTGTGGAAAAACCACTTTTTGCACTTGTGTTAGTGTTGAAAAACCACTTTTCGCACTTGTGTTAGTGTTGAAAAACCACTTTTCGCACTTGTGTTGGTGCAGGAAACCACTTTTGCACTTGTATTAGTGTGGAAAAAACACTTTTTGCACTTGTGATAGTGTTGAAAAACCACTTTTCGCACTTGTGTTAGTGTTGAAAACCACTTTTCGCACTTGTGTTAGTGTTGAAAAACCACTTTTCGCACTTGTGTTGGTGCAGTAAACCACTTTTGCACTTGTATTAGTGTGGAAAAAACACTTTTTGCACTTGTGATAGTGTTGAAAAACCACTTTTCGCACTTGTGTTGGTGCAGGAAACCACTTTTGCACTTGTATTAGTGTGGAAAAAACACTTTTCGCACTTGTGATAGTGTTGAAAAACCACTTTTCGCACTTGTGTTAGTGTTGAAAAACCACTTTTCGCACTTGTGTTGGTGCAGGAAACCACTTTTGCACTTGTATTAGTGTGGAAAAAACACTTTTTGCACTTGTGATAGTGTTGAAAAACCACTTTTCGCACTTGTGTTAGTGTTGAAAAACCACTTTTCGCACTTGTGTTGGTGCAGGAAACCACTTTTGCACGTGTATTAGTGTGGAAAAACCACTTTTTGCACTTGTGTTAGTGTTGACAAACCACTTTTCGCACTTGTGTTAGTGTTGAAAACCCACTTTTCGCACTTGTGTTGGTGCAGGAAACCACTTTTGCACTTGTATTAGTGTGGAAAAAACACTTTTCGCACTTGTGTTAGTGTTGAAAAACCACTTTTCGCACTTGTATTAGTGTGGAAAACCACTTTTCGCACATGTGTTAGTGTTGAAAAACCACTTTTCGCACTTGTGTTAGTGTTGAAAAACCACTTTTCGCACTTGTGTTAGTGTTGAAAAACCATTTTTTGCACTTGTGTTAGTGTTGAAAAACCACTTTTCGCACTTGTGTTGGTGCAGGAAACCACTTTTGCACTTGTATTAGTGTGGAAAAAACACTTTTCGCACTTGTCATAGTGTTGAAAAACCACTTTTCGCACTTGTGTTAGTGTTGAAAAACTACTTTTCGCACTTGTGTTGGTGCAGGAAACCACTTTTGCACTTGTATTAGTGTGGAAAAAACACTTTTTGCACTTGTGATAGTGTTGAAAAACCACTTTTCGCACTTGTGTTAGTGTTGAAAAACCACTTTTCGCACTTGTGTTGGTGCAGGAAACCACTTTTGCACTTGTATTAGTGTGGAAAAAACACTTTTCGCACTTGTGTTAGTGTTGAAAAACCACTTTTCGCACTTGTGTTAGTGTTGAAAAACCACTTTTCGCACTTGTGTTGGTGCAGGAAACCACTTTTGCACTTGTATTAGTGTGGAAAAAACACTTTTTGCACTTGTGATAGTGTTGAAAAACCACTTTTCGCACTTGTGTTAGTGTTGAAAAACCACTTTTCGCACCTGTGTTGGTGCAGGAAACCACTTTTGCACGTGTATTAGTGTGGGTTAAACGCTTTTTGCTCTTGTGATAGTGTTGAAAAACCACTTTTCGCACTTGTGTTAGTGTTGAAAAACCACTTTTCGCACTTGTGTTAGTGTTGAAAAACCACTTTTCGCACTTGTGTTGGTGCAGGAAAACCACTTTTGCACTTGTATTAGTGTGGAAAAAACACTTTTTGCACTTGTGATAGTGTTGAAAAACCACTTTTCGCACTTGTGTTAGTGTTGAAAAACCACTTTTCGCACTTGTGTTGGTGCAGGAAACCACTTTTGCACTTGTATTAGTGTGGAAAAAACACTTTTTGCACTTGTGATAGTGTTGAAAAACCACTTTTCGCACTTGTGTTTGTGTTGAAAAAGCACTTTTCGCACTTGTGTTAGTGTTGAAAAACCACTTATCGCACTTGTGTTGGTGCAGGAAACCACTTTTGCACTTGTATTAGTGTGGAAAAACCACTTTTTGCACTTGTGTTAGTGTTGAAAAACCACTTTTCGCACTTGTGTTAGTGTTGAAAAACCACTTTTCGCACTTGTGTTGGTGCAGGAAACCACTTTTGCACTTGTATTAGTGTGGAAAAACCACTTTTTGCACCTGTGTTAGTGTGGAAAAAACACTTTTTGCACTTGTGATAGTGTTGAAAAACCACTTTTCGCACTTGTGTTAGTGTTGAAAAGCCACTTTTCGCACTTGTGTTGGTGCAGGAAACCACTTTTCGCACTTGTGTTGGTGCAGGAAACCACTTTTGCACTTGTATTAGTGTGGAAAAAACACTTTTCGCACTTGTGATAGTGTTGAAAAACCACTTTTCGCACTTGTGTTAGTGTTGAAAAGCCACTTTTCGCACGTGTGTTGGTGCAGGAAATCACTTTTGCACTTGTATTAGTGTGGAAAAAACACTTTTTGCACTTGTGATAGTGTTGAAAAACCACTTTTCGCACTTGTGTTAGTGTTGAAAAACCACTTTTCGCACTTGTGTTGGTGCAGGAAACCACTTTTGCACTTGTATTAGTGTGGAAAAAACACTTTTTGCACTTGTGATAGTGTTGAAAAACCACTTTTCGCACTTGTGTTAGTGTTGAAAAACCACTTTTCGCACTTGTGTTGGTGCAGGAAACCACTTTTGCACTTGTATTAGTGTGGAAAAAACACTTTTCGCACTTGTGTTAGTGTTGAAAAACCACTTTTCGCACTTGTGTTAGTGTTGAAAAACCACTTTTCGCACTTGTGTTGGTGCAGGAAACCACTTTTGCACTTGTATTAGTGTGGAAAAAACACTTTTTGCACTTGTGATAGTGTTGAAAAACCACTTTTCGCACTTGTGTTAGTGTTGAAAAACCACTTTTCGCACCTGTGTTGGTGCAGGAAACCACTTTTGCACTTGTATTAGTGTGGGTTAAACGCTTTTTGCTCTTGTGATAGTGTTGAAAAACCACTTTTCGCACTTGTGTTAGTGTTGAAAAACCACTTTTCGCACTTGTGTTAGTGTTGAAAAACCACTTTTCGCACTTGTGTTGGTGCAGGATAACCACTTTTGCACTTGTATTAGTGTGGAAAAAACACTTTTTGCACTTGTGATAGTGTTGAAAAACCACTTTTCGCACTTGTGTTAGTGTTGAAAAACCACTTTTCGCACTTGTGTTGGTGCAGGAAACCACTTTTGCACTTGTATTAGTGTGGAAAAAACACTTTTTGCACTTGTGATAGTGTTGAAAAACCACTTTTGCACTTGTATTAGTGTGGAAAAAACACTTTTTGCACTTGTGATAGTGTTGAAAAACCACTTTTCGCACTTGTGTTAGTGTTGAAAACAACTTTTCGCACTTGTGTTGGTGCAGGAAACCACTTTTGCACTTGTATTAGTGTGGAAAAAACACTTTTTGCACTTGTGATAGTGTTGAAAAACCACTTTTCGCACTTGTGTTAGTGTTGAAAAACCACTTTTCGCACTTGTGTTAGTGTTGAAAAACCACTTTTCGCACTTGTGTTGGTGCAGGAAACCACTTTTGCACTTGTATTAGTGTGGAAAAAACAATTTTTGCACTTGTGATAGTGTTGAAAAACCACTTTTCGCACTTGTGTTAGTGTTGAAAAACCACTTTTCGCACTTGTATTGGTGCAGGAAACCACTTTGGCACTTGTATTAGTGTGGAAAAAACACTTTTCGCACTTGTGTTAGTGTTGAAAAACCACTTTTCGCACTTATGTTAGTGTTGAAAAACCACTTTTCGCACTTGTGTTGGTGCAGGAAACCACTTTTGCACTTGTATTAGTGTGGAAAAACCACTTTTTGCACCTGTGTTAGTGTTGAAAAACCACTTTTCGCACTTGTGTTAGTGTTGAAAAACCACTTTTCGCACTTGTGTTGGTGCAGGAAACCACTTTTGCACTTGTATTAGTGTGGAAAAACCACTTTTTGCACTTGTGTTAGTGTTGAAAAACCACTTTTCGCACTTGTGTTAGTGTTGAAAAACCACTTTTCGCACTTGTGTTAGTGAAGGAAACCACTTTTGCACTTGTATTAGTGTGGAAAAAACACTTTTTGCACTTGTGATAGTGTTGAAAAACCACTTTTCGCACTTGTGTTAGTGTTGAAAAACCACTTTTCGCACTTGTGTTGGTGCAGGAAACCACTTTTGCACTTGTATTAGTTTGGAAAAACCACTTTTCGCACTTGTGATAGTGTTGAAAAACCACTTTTCGCACTTGTGTTGGTGCAGGAAACCACTTTTGCACTTGTATTAGTTTGGAAAAAACACTTTTTGCACTTGTGATAGTGTTGAAAAACCACTTTTCGCACTTGTGTTAGTGTTGAAAAACCACTTTTCGCACTTGTGTTGGTGTTGAAAAACCACTTTTCGCACTTGTGTTGGTGCAGGAAACCACTTTTGCACTTGTATTAGTGTGGAAAAAACACTTTTTGCACTTGTGATAGTGTTGAAAAACCACTTTTCACACTTGTGTTAGTGTTGAAAAACCACTTTTCGCACTTGTGTTGGTGCAGGAAACCACTTTTGCACTTGTATTAGTGTTGAAAAAACACTTTTTGCACTTGTGATAGTGTTGAAAAACCACTTTTCGCACTTGTGTTAGTGTTGAAAAACCACTTTTGCACTTGTGTTAGTGTGGAAAAAACACTTTTTGCACTTGTGATAGTGTTGAAAAACCACTTTTCGCACTTGTGTTAGTGTTGAAAAACCACTTTTCGCACTTGTGTTAGTGTTGAAAAACCACTTTTCGCACTTGTGTTGGTGCAGGAAACCACTTTTGCACTTGTATTAGTGTGGAAAAAACACTTTTTGCACTTGTGATAGTGTTGAAAAAACACTTTTCCCACTTGTGTTTGTGTTGAAAAAGCACTTTTAGCACTTGTGTTAGTGTTGAAAAACCACTTATCGCACTTGTGTTGGTGCAGGAAACCACTTTTGCACTTGTATTAGTGTGGAAAAACCACTTTTTGCACTTGTGTTAGTGTTGAAAAACCACTTTTCGCACTTGTGTTAGTGTTGAAAAACCACTTTTCGCACTTGTGTTGGTGCAGGAAACCACTTTTGCACTTGTATTAGTGTGGAAAAACCACTTTTTGCACCTGTGTTAGTGTGGAAAAAACACTTTTTGCACTTGTGATAGTGTTGAAAAACCACTTTTCGCACTTGTGTTAGTGTTGAAAAGCCACTTTTCGCACTTGTGTTGGTGCAGGAAATCACTTTTGCACTTGTATTAGTGTGGAAAAAACACTTTTTGCACTTGTGATAGTGTTGAAAAACCACTTTTCGCACTTGTGTTAGTGTTGAAAACAACTTTTCGCACTTGTCTTGGTGCAGGAAACCACTTTTCGCACTTGTGTTGGTGCAGGAAACCACTTTTGCACTTGTTTTAGTGTGGAAAAAACACTTTTTGCACTTGTGATAGTGTTGAAAAACCACTTTTCGCACTTGTGTTAGTGTTGAAAAACCACTTTTCGCACCTGTGTTGGTGCAGGAAACCAATTTTGCACTTGTATTAGTGTGGAAAAAACACTTTTGCACTTGTATTAGTGTGGAAAAACCACTTTTCGCACTTGTGTTGGTGCAGAAAACCACTTTTGCACTTGTATTAGTTTGGAAAAAACACTTTTTGCACTTGTGATAGTGTTGAAAAACCACTTTTCGCACTTGTGTTAGTGTTGAAAAACCACTTTTCGCACTTGTGTTGGTGTTGAAAAACCACTTTTCGCACTTGTGTTGGTGCAGGAAACCACTTTTGCACTTGTATTAGTGTGGAAAAAACACTTTTTGCACTTGTGATAGTGTTGAAAAACCACTTTTCACACTTGTGTTAGTGTTGAAAAACCTCTTTTCGCACTTGTGTTGGTGCAGGAAACCACTTTTGCACTTGTATTAGTGTTGAAAAAACACTTTTTGCACTTGTGATAGTGTTGAAAAACCACTTTTCGCACTTGTGTTAGTGTTGAAAAACCACTTTTCGCACATGTGTTAGTGTTGAAAAACCACTTTTGCACTTGTATTAGTGTGGAAAAAACACTTTTTGCACTTGTGATAGTGTTGAAAAACCACTTTTCGCACTTGTGTTAGTGTTGAAAACCACTTTTCGCACTTGTGTTAGTGTTGAAAAACCACTTTTCGCACTTGTGTTGGTGCAGGAAACCACTTTTGCACTTGTATTAGTGTGGAAAAAACACTTTTTGCACTTGTGATAGTGTTGAAAAACCACTTTTCGCACTTGTGTTGGTGCAGGAAACCACTTTTGCACTTGTATTAGTGTGGAAAAAACACTTTTCGCACTTGTGTTAGTGTTGAAAAACCACTTTTCGCACTTGTATTAGTGTGGAAAACCACTTTTCGCACATGTGTTAGTGTTGAAAAACCACTTTTCGCACTTGTGTTAGTGTTGAAAAACCACTTTTCGCACTTGTGTTAGTGTTGAAAAACCATTTTTCGCACTTGTGTTAGTGTTGAAAAACCACTTTTCGCACTTGTGTTGGTGCAGGAAACCACTTTTGCACTTGTATTAGTGTGGAAAAAACACTTTTCGCACTTGTGATAGTGTTGAAAAACCACTTTTCACACTTGTGTTAGTGTTGAAAAACCTCTTTTCGCACTTGTGTTGGTGCAGGAAACCACTTTTGCACTTGTATTAGTGTTGAAAAAACACTTTTTGCACTTGTGATAGTGTTGAAAAACCACTTTTCGCACTTGTGTTAGTGTTGAAAAACCACTTTTCGCACATGTGTTAGTGTTGAAAAACCACTTTTGCACTTGTATTAGTGTGGAAAAAACACTTTTTGCACTTGTGATAGTGTTGAAAAACCACTTTTCGCACTTGTGTTAGTGTTGAAAACCACTTTTCGCACTTGTGTTAGTGTTGAAAAACCACTTTTCGCACTTGTGTTGGTGCAGGAAACCACTTTTGCACTTGTATTAGTGTGGAAAAAACACTTTTTGCACTTGTGATAGTGTTGAAAAACCACTTTTCGCACTTGTGTTGGTGCAGGAAACCACTTTTGTACTTGTATTAGTGTGGAAAAAACACTTTTCGCACTTGTGATAGTGTTGAAAAACCACTTTTCGCACTTGTGTTAGTGTTGAAAAACCACTTTTCGCACTTGTGTTGGTGCAGGAAACCACTTTTGCACTTGTATTAGTGTGGAAAAAACACTTTTTGCACTTGTGATAGTGTTGAAAAACCACTTTTCGCACTTGTGTTAGTGTTGAAAAACCACTTTTCGCACTTGTGTTGGTGCAGGAAACCACTTTTGCACGTGTATTAGTGTGGAAAAACCACTTTTTGCACTTGTGTTAGTGTTGACAAACCACTTTTCGCACTTGTGTTAGTGTTGAAAAACCACTTTTCGCACTTGTGTTGGTGCAGGAAACCACTTTTGCACTTGTATTAGTGTGGAAAAAACACTTTTCGCACTTGTGTTAGTGTTGAAAAACCACTTTTCGCACTTGTATTAGTGTGGAAAACCACTTTTCGCACATGTGTTAGTGTTGAAAAACCACTTTTCGCACTTGTGTTAGTGTTGAAAAACCACTTTTCGCACTTGTGTTAGTGTTGAAAAACCATTTTTCGCACTTGTGTTAGTGTTGAAAAACCACTTTTCGCACTTGTGTTGGTGCAGGAAACCACTTTTGCACTTGTATTAGTGTGGAAAAAACACTTTTCGCACTTGTGATAGTGTTGAAAAACCACTTTTCGCACTTGTGTTAGTGTTGAAAAACTACTTTTCGCACTTGTGTTGGTGCAGGAAACCACTTTTGCACTTGTATTAGTGTGGAAAAAACACTTTTTGCACTTGTGATAGTGTTGAAAAACCACTTTTCGCACTTGTGTTAGTGTTGAAAAACCTCTTTTCGCACTTGTGTTGGTGCAGGAAACCACTTTTGCACTTGTATTAGTGTGGAAAAAACACTTTTTGCACTTGTGATAGTGTTGAAAAACCACTTTTCGCACTTGTGTTAGTGTTGAAAAACCACTTTTCGCACATGTGTTAGTGTTGAAAAACCACTTTTGCACTTGTATTAGTGTGGAAAAAACACTTTTTGCACTTGTGATAGTGTTGAAAAACCACTTTTCGCACTTGTGTTAGTGTTGAAAACCACTTTTCGCACTTGCGTTAGTGTTGAAAAACCACTTTTCGCACTTGTGTTGGTGCAGGAAACCACTTTTGCACTTGTATTAGTGTGGAAAAAACACTTTTTGCACTTGTGATAGTGTTGAAAAACCACTTTTCGCACTTGTGTTGGTGCAGGAAACCACTTTTGCACTTGTATTAGTGTGGAAAAAACACTTTTCGCACTTGTGTTAGTGTTGAAAAACCACTTTTCGCACTTGTATTAGTGTGGAAAACCACTTTTCGCACATGTGTTAGTGTTGAAAAACCACTTTTCGCACTTGTGTTAGTGTTGAAAAACCACTTTTCGCACTTGTGTTAGTGTTGAAAAACCATTTTTCGCACTTGTGTTAGTGTTGAAAAACCACTTTTCGCACTTGTGTTGGTGCAGGAAACCACTTTTGCACTTGTATTAGTGTGGAAAAAACACTTTTCGCACTTGTGATAGTGTTGAAAAACCACTTTTCACACTTGTGTTAGTGTTGAAAAACCTCTTTTCGCACTTGTGTTGGTGCAGGAAACCACTTTTGCACTTGTATTAGTGTTGAAAAAACACTTTTTGCACTTGTGATAGTGTTGAAAAACCACTTTTCGCACTTGTGTTAGTGTTGAAAAACCACTTTTCGCACATGTGTTAGTGTTGAAAAACCACTTTTGCACTTGTATTAGTGTGGAAAAAACACTTTTTGCACTTGTGATAGTGTTGAAAAACCACTTTTCGCACTTGTGTTAGTGTTGAAAACCACTTTTCGCACTTGTGTTAGTGTTGAAAAACCACTTTTCGCACTTGTGTTGGTGCAGGAAACCACTTTTGCACTTGTATTAGTGTGGAAAAAACACTTTTTGCACTTGTGATAGTGTTGAAAAACCACTTTTCGCACTTGTGTTGGTGCAGGAAACCACTTTTGCACTTGTATTAGTGTGGAAAAAACACTTTTCGCACTTGTGATAGTGTTGAAAAACCACTTTTCGCACTTGTGTTAGTGTTGAAAAACCACTTTTCGCACTTGTGTTGGTGCAGGAAACCACTTTTGCACTTGTATTAGTGTGGAAAAAACACTTTTTGCACTTGTGATAGTGTTGAAAAACCACTTTTCGCACTTGTGTTAGTGTTGAAAAACCACTTTTCGCACTTGTGTTGGTGCAGGAAACCACTTTTGCACGTGTATTAGTGTGGAAAAACCACTTTTTGCACTTGTGTTAGTGTTGACAAACCACTTTTCGCACTTGTGTTAGTGTTGAAAAACCACTTTTCGCACTTGTGTTGGTGCAGGAAACCACTTTTGCACTTGTATTAGTGTGGAAAAAACACTTTTCGCACTTGTGTTAGTGTTGAAAAACCACTTTTCGCACTTGTATTAGTGTGGAAAACCACTTTTCGCACATGTGTTAGTGTTGAAAAACCACTTTTCGCACTTGTGTTAGTGTTGAAAAACCACTTTTCGCACTTGTGTTAGTGTTGAAAAACCATTTTTCGCACTTGTGTTAGTGTTGAAAAACCACTTTTCGCACTTGTGTTGGTGCAGGAAACCACTTTTGCACTTGTATTAGTGTGGAAAAAACACTTTTCGCACTTGTGATAGTGTTGAAAAACCACTTTTCGCACTTGTGTTAGTGTTGAAAAACTACTTTTCGCACTTGTGTTGGTGCAGGAAACCACTTTTGCACTTGTATTAGTGTGGAAAAAACACTTTTTGCACTTGTGATAGTGTTGAAAAACCACTTTTCGCACTTGTGTTAGTGTTGAAAAACCACTTTTCGCACTTGTGTTGGTGCAGGAAACCACTTTTGCACTTGTATTAGTGTGGAAAAAACACTTTTCGCACTTGTGTTAGTGTTGAAAAACCACTTTTCGCACTTGTGTTAGTGTTGAAAAACCACTTTTCGCACTTGTGTTGGTGCAGGAAACCACTTTTGCACTTGTATTAGTGTGGAAAAAACACTTTTTGCACTTGTGATAGTGTTGAAAAACCACTTTTCGCACTTGTGTTAGTGTTGAAAAACCACTTTTCGCACCTGTGTTGGTGCAGGAAACCACTTTTGCACTTGTATTAGTGTGGGTTAAACGCTTTTTGCTCTTGTGATAGTGTTGAAAAACCACTTTTCGCACTTGTGTTAGTGTTGAAAAACCACTTTTCGCACTTGTGTTAGTGTTGAAAAACCACTTTTCGCACTTGTGTTGGTGCAGGAAAACCACTTTTGCACTTGTATTAGTGTGGAAAAAACACTTTTTGCACTTGTGATAGTGTTGAAAAACCACTTTTCGCACTTGTGTTAGTGTTGAAAAACCACTTTTCGCACTTGTGTTGGTGCAGGAAACCACTTTTGCACTTGTATTAGTGTGGAAAAAACACTTTTTGCACTTGTGATAGTGTTGAAAAACCACTTTTCGCACTTGTGTTTGTGTTGAAAAAGCACTTTTCGCACTTGTGTTAGTGTTGAAAAACCACTTATCGCACTTGTGTTGGTGCAGGAAACCACTTTTGCACTTGTATTAGTGTGGAAAAACCACTTTTTGCACTTGTGTTAGTGTTGAAAAACCACTTTTCGCACTTGTGTTAGTGTTGAAAAACCACTTTTCGCACTTGTGTTGGTGCAGGAAACCACTTTTGCACTTGTATTAGTGTGGAAAAACCACTTTTTGCACCTGTGTTAGTGTGGAAAAAACACTTTTTGCACTTGTGATAGTGTTGAAAAACCACTTTTCGCACTTGTGTTAGTGTTGAAAAGCCACTTTTCGCACTTGTGTTGGTGCAGGAAATCACTTTTGCACTTGTATTAGTGTGGAAAAAACACTTTTTGCACTTGTGATAGTGTTGAAAAACCACTTTTCGCACTTGTGTTAGTGTTGAAAACAACTTTTCGCACTTGTGTTGGTGCAGGAAACCACTTTTCGCACTTGTGTTGGTGCAGGAAACCACTTTTGCACTTGTATTAGTGTGGAAAAACCACTTTTTGCACCTGTGTTAGTGTGGAAAAAACACTTTTTGCACTTGTGATAGTGTTGAAAAACCACTTTTCGCACTTGTGTTAGTGTTGAAAAGCCACTTTTCGCACTTGTGTTGGTGCAGAAAATCACTTTTGCACTTGTATTAGTGTGGAAAAAACACTTTTTGCACTTGTGATAGTGTTGAAAAACCACTTTTCGCACTTGTGTTAGTGTTGAAAAACCACTTTTCGCACTTGTGTTGGTGCAGGAAACCACTTTTGCACTTGTATTAGTGTGGAAAAAACACTTTTCGCACTTGTGTTAGTGTTGAAAAACCACTTTTCGCACTTGTGTTAGTGTTGAAAAACCACTTTTCGCACTTGTGTTGGTGCAGGAAACCACTTTTGCACTTGTATTAGTGTGGAAAAAACACTTTTTGCACTTGTGATAGTGTTGAAAAACCACTTTTCGCACTTGTGTTAGTGTTGAAAAACCACTTTTCGCACCTGTGTTGGTGCAGGAAACCACTTTTGCACTTGTATTAGTGTGGGTTAAACGCTTTTTGCTCTTGTGATAGTGTTGAAAAACCACTTTTCGCACTTGTGTTAGTGTTGAAAAACCACTTTTCGCACTTGTGTTAGTGTTGAAAAACCACTTTTCGCACTTGTGTTGGTGCAGGAAAACCACTTTTGCACTTGTATTAGTGTGGAAAAAACACTTTTTGCACTTGTGATAGTGTTGAAAAACCACTTTTCGCACTTGTGTTAGTGTTGAAAAACCACTTTTCGCACTTGTGTTGGTGCAGGAAACCACTTTTGTACTTGTATTAGTGTGGAAAAAACACTTTTTGCACTTGTGATAGTGTTGAAAAACCACTTTTGCACTTGTATTAGTGTGGAAAAAACACTTTTTGCACTTGTGATAGTGTTGAAAAACCACTTTTCGCACTTGTGTTAGTGTTGAAAACAACTTTTCGCACTTGTGTTGGTGCAGGAAACCACTTTTGCACTTGTATTAGTGTGGAAAAAACACTTTTTGCCCTTGTGATAGTGTTGAAAAACCACTTTTCGCACTTGCGTTAGTGTTGAAAAACCACTTTTCGCACTTGTGTTAGTGTTGAAAAACCACTTTTCGCACTTGTGTTGGTGCAGGAAACCACTTTTGCACTTGTATTAGTGTGGAAAAAACACTTTTTGCACTTGTGATAGTGTTGAAAAACCACTTTTCGCACTTGTGTTAGTGTTGAAAAACCACTTTTCGCACTTGTATTGGTGCAGGAAACCACTTTGGCACTTGTATTAGTGTGGAAAAAACACTTTTCGCACTTGTGTTAGTGTTGAAAAACCACTTTTCGCACTTATGTTAGTGTTGAAAAACCACTTTTCGCACTTGTGTTGGTGCAGGAAACCACTTTTGCACTTGTATTAGTGTGGTAAAACCACTTTTTGCACCTGTGTTAGTGTTGAAAAACCACTTTTCGCACTTGTGTTAGTGTTGAAAAACCACTTTTCGCACTTGTGTTGGTGCAGGAAACCACTTTTGCACTTGTATTAGTGTGGAAAAACCACTTTTTGCACTTGTGTTAGTGTTGAAAAAACACTTTTCGCACTTGTGTTAGTGTTGAAAAACCACTTTTCGCACTTGTGTTAGTGAAGGAAACCACTTTTGCACTTGTATTAGTGTGGAAAAAACACTTTTTGCACTTGTGATAGTGTTGAAAAACCACTTTTCGCACTTGTGTTAGTGTTGAAAAACCACTTTTCGCACTTGTGTTGGTGCAGGAAACCACTTTTGCACTTGTATTAGTTTGGAAAAACCACTTTTCGCACTTGTGATAGTGTTGAAAAACCACTTTTCGCACTTGTGTTGGTGCAGGAAACCACTTTTGCACTTGTATTAGTTTGGAAAAAACACTTTTTGCACTTGTGATAGTGTTGAAAAACCACTTTTCGCACTTGTGTTAGTGTTGAAAAACCACTTTTCGCACTTGTGTTGGTGTTGAAAAACCACTTTTCGCACTTGTGTTGGTGCAGGAAACCACTTTTGCACTTGTATTAGTGTGGAAAAAATAACTTTTTGCACTTGTGATAGTGTTGAAAAACCACTTTTCACACTTGTGTTAGTGTTGAAAAACCACTTTTCGCACTTGTGTTGGTGCAGGAAACCAATTTTGCACTTGTATTAGTGTTGAAAAAACACTTTTTGCACTTGTGATAGTGTTGAAAAACCACTTTTCGCACTTGTGTTAGTGTTGAAAAACCACTTTTGCACTTGTGTTAGTGTGGAAAAAACACTTTTTGCACTTGTGATAGTGTTGAAAAACCACTTTTCGCACTTGTGTTAGTGTTGAAAAACCACTTTTCGCACTTGTGTTAGTGTTGAAAAACCACTTTTCGCACTTGTGTTGGTGCAGGAAACCACTTTTGCACTTGTATTAGTGTGGAAAAAACACTTTTTGCACTTGTGATAGTGTTGAAAAAACACTTTTCGCACTTGTGTTTGTGTTGAAAAAGCACTTTTCGCACTTGTGTTAGTGTTGAAAAACCACTTATCGCACTTGTGTTGGTGCAGGAAACCACTTTTGCACTTGTATTAGTGTGGAAAAACCACTTTTTGCACTTGTGTTAGTGTTGAAAAACCACTTTTCGCACTTGTGTTAGTGTTGAAAAACCACTTTTCGCACTTGTGTTGGTGCAGGAAACCACTTTTGCACTTGTATTAGTGTGGAAAAACCACTTTTTGCACCTGTGTTAGTGTGGAAAAAACACTTTTTGCACTTGTGATAGTGTTGAAAAACCACTTTTCGCACTTGTGTTAGTGTTGAAAAGCCACTTTTCGCACTTGTGTTGGTGCAGGAAATCACTTTTGCACTTGTATTAGTGTGGAAAAAACACTTTTTGCACTTGTGATAGTGTTGAAAAACCACTTTTCGCACTTGTGTTAGTGTTGAAAACAACTTTTCGCACTTGTGATAGTGTTGAAAAACCACTTTTCGCACTTGTGTTAGTGTTGAAAAACCACTTTTCGCACTTGTGTTGGTGCAGGAAACCACTTTTGCACTTGTATTAGTTTGGAAAAACCACTTTTCGCACTTGTGATAGTGTTGAAAAACCACTTTTCGCACTTGTGTTGGTGCAGGAAACCACTTTTGCACTTGTATTAGTTTGGAAAAAACACTTTTTGCACTTGTGATAGTGTTGAAAAACCACTTTTCGCACTTGTGTTGGTGCAGGAAACCACTTTTGCACTTGTATTAGTGTTGAAAAAACACTTTTTGCACTTGTGATAGTGTTGAAAAACCACTTTTCGCACTTGTGTTAGTGTTGAAAAACCACTTTTGCACTTGTGTTAGTGTGGAAAAAACACTTTTTGCACTTGTGATAGTGTTGAAAAACCACTTTTCGCACTTGTGTTAGTGTTGAAAAACCACTTTTCGCACTTGTGTTAGTGTTGAAAAACCACTTTTCGCACTTGTGTTGGTGCAGGAAACCACTTTTGCACTTGTATTAGTGTGGAAAAAACACTTTTTGCACTTGTGATAGTGTTGAAAAAACACTTTTCGCACTTGTGTTTGTGTTGAAAAAGCACTTTTCGCACTTGTGTTAGTGTTGAAAAACCACTTATCGCACTTGTGTTGGTGCAGGAAACCACTTTTGCACTTGTATTAGTGTGGAAAAACCACTTTTTGCACTTGTGTTAGTGTTGAAAAACCACTTTTCGCACTTGTGTTAGTGTTGAAAAACCACTTTTCGCACTTGTGTTGGTGCAGGAAACCACTTTTGCACTTGTATTAGTGTGGAAAAACCACTTTTTGCACCTGTGTTAGTGTGGAAAAAACACTTTTTGCACTTGTGATAGTGTTGAAAAACCACTTTTCGCACTTGTGTTAGTGTTGAAAAGCCACTTTTCGCACTTGTGTTGGTGCAGGAAATCACTTTTGCACTTGTATTAGTGTGGAAAAAACACTTTTTGCACTTGTGATAGTGTTGAAAAACCACTTTTCGCACTTGTGTTAGTGTTGAAAACAACTTTTCGCACTTGTGTTGGTGCAGGAAACCACTTTTCGCACTTGTGTTGGTGCAGGAAACCACTTTTGCACTTGTTTTAGTGTGGAAAAAACACTTTTTGCACTTGTGATAGTGTTGAAAAACCACTTTTCGCACTTGTGTTAGTGTTGAAAAACCACTTTTCGCACCTGTGTTGGTGCAGGAAACCACTTTTGCACTTGTATTAGTGTGGAAAAAACACTTTTGCACTTGTATTAGTGTGGAAAAACCACTTTTCGCACTTGTGTTGGTGCAGAAAACCACTTTTGCACTTGTATTAGTTTGGAAAAAACACTTTTTGCACTTGTGATAGTGTTGAAAAACCACTTTTCGCACTTGTGTTAGTGTTGAAAAACCACTTTTCGCACTTGTGTTGGTGTTGAAAAACCACTTTTCGCACTTGTGTTGGTGCAGGAAACCACTTTTGCACTTGTATTAGTGTGGAAAAAACACTTTTTGCACTTGTGATAGTGTTGAAAAACCACTTTTCACACTTGTGTTAGTGTTGAAAAACCTCTTTTCGCACTTGTGTTGGTGCAGGAAACCACTTTTGCACTTGTATTAGTGTTGAAAAAACACTTTTTGCACTTGTGATAGTGTTGAAAAACCACTTTTCGCACTTGTGTTAGTGTTGAAAAACCACTTTTCGCACATGTGTTAGTGTTGAAAAACCACTTTTGCACTTGTATTAGTGTGGAAAAAACACTTTTTGCACTTGTGATAGTGTTGAAAAACCACTTTTCGCACTTGTGTTAGTGTTGAAAACCACTTTTCGCACTTGTGTTAGTGTTGAAAAACCACTTTTCGCACTTGTGTTGGTGCAGGAAACCACTTTTGCACTTGTATTAGTGTGGAAAAAACACTTTTTGCACTTGTGATAGTGTTGAAAAACCACTTTTCGCACTTGTGTTGGTGCAGGAAACCACTTTTGCACTTGTATTAGTGTGGAAAAAACACTTTTCGCACTTGTGTTAGTGTTGAAAAACCACTTTTCGCACTTGTATTAGTGTGGAAAACCACTTTTCGCACATGTGTTAGTGTTGAAAAACCACTTTTCGCACTTGTGTTAGTGTTGAAAAACCACTTTTCGCACTTGTGTTAGTGTTGAAAAACCATTTTTCGCACTTGTGTTAGTGTTGAAAAACCACTTTTCGCACTTGTGTTGGTGCAGGAAACCACTTTTGCACTTGTATTAGTGTGGAAAAAACACTTTTCGCACTTGTGATAGTGTTGAAAAACCACTTTTCACACTTGTGTTAGTGTTGAAAAACCTCTTTTCGCACTTGTGTTGGTGCAGGAAACCACTTTTGCACTTGTATTAGTGTTGAAAAAACACTTTTTGCACTTGTGATAGTGTTGAAAAACCACTTTTCGCACTTGTGTTAGTGTTGAAAAACCACTTTTCGCACATGTGTTAGTGTTGAAAAACCACTTTTGCACTTGTATTAGTGTGGAAAAAACACTTTTCGCACTTGTGATAGTGTTGAAAAACCACTTTTCGCACTTGTGTTAGTGTTGAAAACCACTTTTCGCACTTGTGTTAGTGTTGAAAAACCACTTTTCGCATTTGTGTTGGTGCAGGAAACCACTTTTGCACTTGTATTAGTGTGGAAAAAACACTTTTTGCACTTGTGATAGTGTTGAAAAACCACTTTTCGCACTTGTGTTGGTGCAGGAAACCACTTTTGCACTTGTATTAGTGTGGAAAAAACACTTTTCGCACTTGTGATAGTGTTGAAAAACCACTTTTCGCACTTGTGTTAGTGTTGAAAAACGACTTTTCGCACTTGTGTTGGTGCAGGAAACCACTTTTGCACTTGTATTAGTGTGGAAAAAACACTTTTTGCACTTGTGATAGTGTTGAAAAACCACTTTTCGCACTTGTGTTAGTGTTGAAAAACCACTTTTCGCACTTGTGTTGGTGCAGGAAACCACTTTTGCACTTGTATTAGTGTGCACTTTTTGCACTTGTGATAGTGTTGAAAAACCACTTTTCGCACTTGTGTTGGTGCAGGAAACCACTTTTGCACTTGTATTAGTGTGGAAAAAACACTTTTCGCACTTGTGTTAGTGTTGAAAAACCACTTTTCGCACTTGTATTAGTGTGGAAAACCACTTTTCGCACATGTGTTAGTGTTGAAAAACCACTTTTCGCACTTGTGTTAGTGTTGAAAAACCACTTTTCGCACTTGTGTTAGTGTTGAAAAACCATTTTTCGCACTTGTGTTAGTGTTGAAAAACCACTTTTCGCACTTGTGTTGGTGCAGGAAACCACTTTTGCACTTGTATTAGTGTGGAAAAAACACTTTTCGCACTTGTGATAGTGTTGAAAAACCACTTTTCACACTTGTGTTAGTGTTGAAAAACCTCTTTTCGCACTTGTGTTGGTGCAGGAAACCACTTTTGCACTTGTATTAGTGTTGAAAAAACACTTTTTGCACTTGTGATAGTGTTGAAAAACCACTTTTCGCACTTGTGTTAGTGTTGAAAAACCACTTTTCGCACTTGTGTTGGTGTTGAAAAACCACTTTTCGCACTTGTGTTGGTGCAGGAAACCACTTTTGCACTTGTATTAGTGTGGAAAAAACACTTTTTGCACTTGTGATAGTGTTGAAAAACCACTTTTCACACTTGTGTTAGTGTTGAAAAACCACTTTTCGCACTTGTGTTGGTGCAGGAAACCACTTTTGCACTTGTATTAGTGTTGAAAAAACACTTTTTGCACTTGTGATAGTGTTGAAAAACCACTTTTCGCACTTGTGTTAGTGTTGAAAAACCACTTTTGCACTTGTGTTAGTGTGGAAAAAACACTTTTTGCACTTGTGATAGTGTTGAAAAACCACTTTTCGCACTTGTGTTAGTGTTGAAAAACCACTTTTCGCACTTGTGTTAGTGTTGAAAAACCACTTTTCGCACTTGTGTTGGTGCAGGAAACCACTTTTGCACTTGTATTAGTGTGGAAAAAACACTTTTTGCACTTGTGATAGTGTTGAAAAAACACTTTTCGCACTTGTGTTTGTGTTGAAAAAGCACTTTTCGCACTTGTGTTAGTGTTGAAAAACCACTTATCGCACTTGTGTTGGTGCAGGAAACCACTTTTGCACTTGTATTAGTGTGGAAAAACCACTTTTTGCACTTGTGTTAGTGTTGAAAAACCACTTTTCGCACTTGTGTTAGTGTTGAAAAACCACTTTTCGCACTTGTGTTGGTGCAGGAAACCACTTTTGCACTTGTATTAGTGTGGAAAAACCACTTTTTGCACCTGTGTTAGTGTGGAAAAAACACTTTTTGCACTTGTGATAGTGTTGAAAAACCACTTTTCGCACTTGTGTTAGTGTTGAAAAGCCACTTTTCGCACTTGTGTTGGTGCAGGAAATCACTTTTGCACTTGTATTAGTGTGGAAAAAACACTTTTTGCACTTGTGATAGTGTTGAAAAACCACTTTTCGCACTTGTGTTAGTGTTGAAAACAACTTTTCGCACTTGTGTTGGTGCAGGAAACCACTTTTCGCACTTGTGTTGGTGCAGGAAACCACTTTTGCACTTGTTTTAGTGTGGAAAAAACACTTTTTGCACTTGTGATAGTGTTGAAAAACCACTTTTCGCACTTGTGTTAGTGTTGAAAAACCACTTTTCGCACCTGTGTTGGTGCAGGAAACCACTTTTGCACTTGTATTAGTGTGGAAAAAACACTTTTGCACTTGTATTAGTGTGGAAAAACCACTTTTCGCACTTGTGTTGGTGCAGAAAACCACTTTTGCACTTGTATTAGTTTGGAAAAAACACTTTTTGCACTTGTGATAGTGTTGAAAAACCACTTTTCGCACTTGTGTTAGTGTTGAAAAACCACTTTTCGCACTTGTGTTGGTGTTGAAAAACCACTTTTCGCACTTGTGTTGGTGCAGGAAACCACTTTTGCACTTGTATTAGTGTGGAAAAAACACTTTTTGCACTTGTGATAGTGTTGAAAAACCACTTTTCACACTTGTGTTAGTGTTGAAAAACCTCTTTTCGCACTTGTGTTGGTGCAGGAAACCACTTTTGCACTTGTATTAGTGTTGAAAAAACACTTTTTGCACTTGTGATAGTGTTGAAAAACCACTTTTCGCACTTGTGTTAGTGTTGAAAAACCACTTTTCGCACATGTGTTAGTGTTGAAAAACCACTTTTGCACTTGTATTAGTGTGGAAAAAACACTTTTTGCACTTGTGATAGTGTTGAAAAACCACTTTTCGCACTTGTGTTAGTGTTGAAAACCACTTTTCGCACTTGTGTTAGTGTTGAAAAACCACTAGTCTAGTAGGAAGACTAGGTCCCCCTGCACCCCCCGGAGATATACTTCTAATTAGTGTTTCTAGATTGGAAAAAATGTGTAGAAAATGACTAGCTATGGCCCCAAGCTGAAAAAATGTCCCACATACCATTTGTATGCAAATTACTGCTGCCATTATCAAAAAAACGATTTTTGACATATCTCAGCCAATATTGCAGATAATTGAAAAATGAAGGTGTCTAGACCCATGTTTTGAAGGGCATAGATCATGATAGAACTATTCATAACATGATTACATGTGTCTATGGTATACTAGTATGCTAATTAGTGCTTTATTTACAAAATAATCACAGTTTTACGAAATAATAGACTCATATTAAGGTCCGTCTACACAGACGTTAACACAAAGTTTTATTTTTCTAAATATTACAACTGTCAAAATAGTCCTAGCACTCAATGTGACCACTCTTCTCTTGCTTGTTTTAGATAAACATCATTAGCATTAGTGATTCTACACTGAGTCAGTCATCATCATTTTCATCGAAATCGTCAGAGTCAAACTCTTCTTCTCCTTCCTCTTCCTCCTCCTCTTCGTGCTCTCCTGTGTTCAGAAGATCCACCAGTGAGGTTGGTAGGATGGGACCACTGGACCACATTGGTTTCAACAGTCCTTCATCAGTCCTTATCCATCCTTGCTCCTCATAAGGTTTTGGCTTTTCGATGATAGGTTGATCGGCTCTTTTGTACAATGCTACGCGGTGGTTCACACGCTGGATGTGCGGCTTCAGGGCAGACTGGCATGGAGGAAGGCGAGCCAGATCAACCTTGGACTTGGATGTGAGGGTCTTGTCCTCTCCCACCATTTTTCGTAGCAGCTAGTTGTGCCTCAAAGAGAATCTCTGCATATCCAGAACCACGCATCTTGTGTCCAGTGAGCATCCCGATGTAGTTCATGGATGTGTGGAAGGGTCCAATCGTTACTACATGACTAGCAAATTCATTTGGCCAGCGCCAGATGATGGGAAGGGCTTTCATGCAGACACCCAGATCAAATGTATTCAGGACCCATCTCTGACCCACCTCAGCAGTTGCTGCCTCGGAACGCTTCAGTAGCTCACGAACAACTGCGTTGTCTGTGATCGGTTGGTGGATAGGCGTGCAGTAGTCGACTGTTGATTTGCTGGGTGGGGGAGAACCAGTTGCAGAGGTGAAACCCCCTAGCCCAGGCACAGGCTGCAGGCCACAGCTTCCGATGTATCTGATGAAGAGCCAGATGTAGTACTCTTGCATCGTAGTGGCATAGACTGTGTCATTCTCTGCTGGCGGTGTGAATGATGAGCCTTCAGGGAACTTCGGGCCAACGCGAGTAAAGTGCAAGGGTGGGAGAGTTTTTGGTGTGTCGACCTTCAGGCTACGCTGTTGTGACCTATTGATGGTAGGTAGCATTCGGTCCTTGCTGCTCTCGAACCCGGGCTTGACCTCCTGCACCATGATTCCTCCAGCACTGTTTACAATGTTGCTGCCGTGCACACTGGTAGTGGTTTTATTCAAGTTGTCCCACTCACAGTGGAATACAAGGTTGCCCTCTCCTGTCACAATTTGTGGTGTACGATAAGTTGAGACTTCATCCAGGACCTTGGCGAGAGCAGTTTCCAACTCCAAGGCGAAATCGTAGCTCTCAGAGTGTCCAAGCCTGTGTAGTATTGTGGTGAGCTGTTTGCTTCGGAACAGGTGCCTTACAGTCACACAGAGGAGAATGTGCTTTGGTAACTTCCATTTTCCATCTGACACTGCACGGCACAGATCTTGTCCAATGGAGAAGACCAGACGCTTCACCTTTTCTGTCTCGATGCCCTCCTTGCCAGTCATTAGCACGCTGAGAAAGCGGACAAGGTCTGGAGGTAGGATGTCTTCAGGATTGAGCTCCATGTCTTCAGCTGTTGGTGGCCATGGTTGGTCTTTACACTCTCTGAAAGCCTGTAGAATACCCTGGCGAAGTTGGAGGGCAACATTTTGGTTCTTGTTTGTGCTTCCGAGTGTGAATGCTCGTGCGAGAGCATTGGAAACTGTTATGTTTGAGCTGTGCACAAGCCAGAAAGAAATGACATCACATTTGTCATGATCAACCTTCGTGAAGTGGATATGCTCCTTGATTGGGTCATTCTGTAGGCGTTTCAGTAGTTTCTCTGACCGATAATTTGAGTTCTCATATCCATTCAGTTTCAGTTCCTCGACATAGAGCAAGCGCAAGGAAGAAAGCTGTAGAACTTTATTCTGCTGGATGACCTGGGTTTGAATGTGTTCCAGTACTGAGTTGAATGCCTTTTCATGGGCGGCTGACATGCAAGCCTGCTCCTTTGGTGCTTCGGCTCTGTGAATCGCACGCTCATAGTTGTAGAATGCTGTGCGGAAAGCTTTAAAACATGACGGATGGTGTTTGGCCTCACATGCAAAGAGGTCTTTGTTTTTCACCTTTCGATGGAGTCGATAGAGACCCATTTTCTCAGCCCGTGTTTCGATTTGCTCCCATGCATTTTCTTTGTTTTTAAAGGATGGGAAGGTTGTAGGCCTCTCAGTATTGCGATGAGCATCTTTGGTCTCAACTTTCTCACAAAATATACACTCTGGCGGGAAGATGGGTTCAGCAGAACCTCCTGGTTTACGAGGAGAGTGATGCCATGATGAGGTTGATGGCCCTGGTTCTGTATCATCTCCCAGACGATGAAAGTGGCGGACAAAGTGCTTATAACACTTGCTGTGATATCCTACTCTTTCTAGGTCATCAGGAAGAGTTGCCGGGATCTGATCACATACTGATTGCATACGACATGGGGAGTCATGCGGTTGGTTGAGACGTCTATCCCGGATCTTTTGAAGCAGTTGCAGTTTTTCTGAAGCAGATCCTTTAATTTTACGGAGGGGCGTGAAATCCCCATGATCAGACATGGATGGTACATGAAGGATGCATGTAGGAGGAGAGCTTTGGGCTGCAGGTTCTACACTCCGTTTTCTTTTGGGCATGCTTGCTGTCGATGTCTACCATCACTGTTAAATGACAAATAAGAAATCACGAATGATGTTAAAAGTGCCTGTGAAAGGAGGCTCTGAGTTTTCAGTGAGGTAACAGAGGTTCTGAGTCATGTTCTACACTAGGGTACTTTTTAGCTGACTAAACCATGTTTAGTGGCATCAAAAGTGCTAATAGCTAAAACATCTAAATTCTTCCACACTAACGTTAGCTATCTAGGCCAATGAAACATTGTGCTAAGTTACTGTAGCTAGCTCAGCTGTCGTGCCTCTTTCTGGTTCAATTCATATACAGAAGTCAACAGATATGTCTCATGTTTGGCATTAACAAAAGTTTAAGTTACACCGACATTAGGAACATACTGTACATAGATGAGGCTAGCTTTAACGTTAGCTAACATGGTGCTAGCTGGCTCAGCTGTTATTCTGCCTGTTTATGATTTCATGCAGAAACTGAAGTCAAGAGTGTGAGTAACATTATAGTTAGCATCTTACCTGGCTAGATTGGAGGATGAATACCAAGAACAACACACAGATGGAATGGAAGACTGAACTTTCAACTGAGGTATTCAATAACATCAACGTTACCAATTGATACGAGCGCGCGACATTACCAATTGATACGAGCGCGCGAGCGCGCATGTTACATGGATGGAAATGTAAAATGGCAGCTATAGCAGCACTAATTTGGATCTCTAGTCTGTCATTTCTGCACTGTGATTGGATAACATAAAAAAATATGTTTGGGAGTTAACAGCAGGAGTTGGTAGATTTTACGTGGGCTGGGTGAGAAACCTTTAAATAAGCAAGTGAAAATCTCTCGCAATACAAAGTCAATGGTGGGAAGAAAAGTTGAGTGGTACCAATGTTACTGCCAATGTCCCGCCCCTATGCAAGACTCAGGAGCATCTTGTTGACATTTAACCTTGAAAATACCTGGGTTTAGACCCCTTATGTACCATGTTAAGTTATCTGCAGTATTAACGTATCCTTATCATTTGTAAAACTGATTATTTTGTAATTACAGCATTAATATGCATACTAGTATACCATAGACACATGTAATCATGTTATGAATAGTTCTATCATGATCTATGCCCTTCAAAACATGGGTCTAGACACCTTCATTTTTCAATTATCTGCAATATTGGCTGAGATATGTCAAAAATCGTTTTTTTGATAATGGCAGCAGTAATTTGCATAGAAATGGTATGTGGGACATTTTTTCAGCTTGGGGCCATAGCTAGTCATTTTCTACACATTTTTTCCAATCTAGAAACACTGATTAGAAGTATATCTCCGGGGGGTGCAGGGGGACCTAGTCTTCCTACTAGACTACTTGTATTAGTGTGGAAAACCACTTTTCGCACTTGTGTTAGTGTTGAAAAACCACTTTTCGCACTTGTGTTAGTGTTGAAAAACCACTTTTTGCACTTGTGATAGTGTTGAAAAACCACTTTTCGCACTGGTGATAGTGTTGAAAAACCACTTTTTGCACCTGGGTTGGTGCAGGAAACCACTTTTGCACTTGCATTAGTGTGGAAAAACCACTTTTCGCACTTGTGTTAGTGTTGAAAAACCACTTTTCGCACTTGTGTTAGTGTTGAAAAACCACTATTCGCACTTGTATTAGTGTGGAAACCACTTTTCGCACTTGTGTTAGTGTTGAAAAACCACTTTTTGCACTTTTATTAGTGTGGAAAAAGCACTTTTTGCACTTGTGATAGTGTTGAAAAACCACTTTTCGCACTGGTGATAGTGTTGAAAAACCACTTTTTGCACCTGGGTTGGTGCAGGAAACCACTTTTGCACTTGCATTAGTGTGGAAAAACCACTTTTCGCACTTGTGTTAGTGTTGAAAAACCACTTTTCGCACTTGTGTTAGTGTTGAAAAACCACTTTTTGCACTTGTTTTAGTGTGGAAAACCCACTTTTCGCACTTGTGTTAGTGTTGAAAAACCACTTTTTGCACTTGTGTTAGTGTTGAAAAACCACTTTTCGCACTTGTGTTAGTGTTGAAAAACCACTTTTCGCACTTGTGTTAGTGTGGAAAACCCACTTTTCGCACTTGCGTTAGTGTTGAAAAACCACTTTTTGCACTTGTGTTAGTGTTGAAAAACCACTTTTTGCACTTGTGTTAGTGTTGAAAAACCACTTTTCGTACTTGTGTTAGTGTTGAAAAACCACTTTTCGCACTTGTGTTAGTGTTGAAAAACCACTTTTCGCACTTGTATTAGTGTGGAAAAACCACTTTTCGCACTTGTGTTAGTGTTGAAAAACCACTTTTCGCACTTGTGTTAGTGTTGAAAAACCACTTTTCGCACTTGTGTTAGTGTTGAAAAACCACTTTTCGCACTTGTGTTAGTGTGGAAAACCCACTTTTCGCACTTGTGTTAGTGTTGAAAAACCACTTTTTGCACTTGTGTTAGTGTTGAAAAACCACTTTTCGCACTTGTGTTTGTGTTGAAAAACTACTTTTCGCACTTGTGTTGGTGCAGGAAACCACTTTTGCACTTGTATTAGTGTGGAAAAAACACTTTTCGCACTTGTGTTAGTGTTGAAAAACCACTTTTCGCACTTGTGTTAGTGTTGAAAAACCACTTTTCGCACTTGTGTTGGTGCAGGAAACCACTTTTGCACTTTTATTAGTGTGGAAAAAGCACTTTTTGCACTTGTGATAGTGTTGAAAAACCACTTTTCGCACTTGTGATAGTGTTGAAAAACCACTTTTTGCACTTGTGTTGGTGCAGGAAACCACTTTTGCACTTGTATTAGTGTGGTAAAAACCACTTTTCGCACTTGTGTTAGTGTTGAAAAACCACTTTTCGCACTTGTGTTAGTGTTGAAAAACCACTTTTCGCACTTGTGTTGGTGCAGGAAACCAGTTTTGCACTTGTATTAGTGTGGAAAAAACACTTTTTGCACTTGTGATAGTGTTGAAAAACCACTTTTCGCACTTGTGATAGTGTTGAAAAACCACTTTTTGCACTTGTGTTGGTGCAGGAAACCACTTTTGCACTTGTATTAGTGTGGAAAAAACACTTTTCGCACTTGTGTTAGTGTTGAAAAACCACTTTTCGCACTTGTGTTAGTGTTGAAAAACCACTTTTCGCACTTGTATTGGTGCAGGAAACCACTTTTGCACTTGTATTAGTGTGGAAAAACCACTTTTCGCACTTTTATTAGTGTTGAAAAACCACTTATCGCACCTGTGTTGGTGCAGGAAACCACTTTTGCACTTGTATTAGTGTGGAAATACCACTTTTTGCACTTGTGTTAGTGTTGAAAAACCACTTTTCGCACTTGTGTTAGTGTTGAAAAACCACTTTTCGCACTTGTGTTGGTGCAGGAAACCACTTTTGCACTTGTATTAGTGTGGTAAAAACCACTTTTCGCACTTGTGTTAGTGTTGAAAAACCACTTTTCGCACTTGTGTTAGTGTTGAAAAACCACTTTTCGCACTTGTGTTGGTGCAGGAAACCAGTTTTGCACTTGTATTAGTGTGGAAAAAACACTTTTCGCACTTGTGTTAGTGTTGAAAAACCACTTTTCGCACTTGTGTTGGTGCAGGAAACCACTTTTGCACTTGTATTAGTGTGGAAAAAACACTTTTTGCACTTGTGATAGTGTTGAAAAACCACTTTTCGCACTTGTGTTAGTGTTGAAAAACCACTTTTCGCACTTGTGTTAGTGTTGAAAAACCACTTTTCGCACTTGTGTTGGTGCAGGAAACCACTTTTGCACTTGTATTAGTGTGGAAAAAACACTTTTTGCACTTGTGATCGTGTTGAAAAACCACTTTTCGCACTTGTGTTAGTGTTGAAAAACCACTTTTCGCACTTGTGTTGGTTCAGGAAACCACTTTTGCACTTGTATTAGTGTGGCAAAACCACTTTTTGCACTTGTGTTAGTGTTGAAAAAACACTTTTCACACTTGTGTTAGTGTGGAAAAAACACTTTTCGCACTTGTGTTAGTGTTGAAAAACCACTTTTCGCACTTGTGTTAGTGTTGAAAAACCACTTTTCGCACTTGTGTTGGTGCAGGAAACCACTTTTGCACTTGTATTAGTGTGGAAAAACCACTTTTCGCACTTGTGTTCGTGTTGAAAAACCACTTTTCGCACTTGTGTTAGTGTTGAAAACCACTTTTCGCACTTGTGTTAGTGTTGAAAAACCACTTTTCGCACTTGTGTTGGGGCAGGAAACCACTTTTGCACTTGTATTAGTGTGGAAAAAACACTTTTCGCACTTGTGTTAGTGTTGAAAAACCACTTTTCGAACTTGCGTTAGTGTTGAAAAACCACTTTTCGCACTTGTGTTGGTGCAGGAAACCACTTTTGCACTTGTATTAGTGTGGAAAAAACACTTTTTGCACTTGTGATAGTGTTGAAAAACCACTTTTCGCACTTGTGTTAGTGTTGAAAAACCACTTTTCGCACTTGTGTTGGTGCAGGAAACCACTTTTGCACTTGTATTAGTGTGGAAAAACCACTTTTCGAACTTGTGTTAGTGTTGAAAAACCACTTTTCGCACTTGTGTTAGTGTGGAAAAAACACTTTTCGCACTTGTGTTAGTGTTGAAAAACTACTTTTCGCACTTGTGTTAGTGTTGAAAAACCACTTTTCGCACTTGTGTTGGTGCAGGAAACCACTTTTGCACTTGTATTAGTGTGTAAAAAACACTTTTTCCACTTGTGATAGTGTTGAAAAACCACTTTTCGCACTTGTGTTAGTGTTGAAAAACCACTTTTCGCACTTGTGTTGGTGCAGGAAACCACTTTTGCACTTGTATTAGTGTGGAAAATCCACTTTTCGCACTTGTGTTAGTGATGAAAAACCACTTTTCGCACTTGTGTTAGTGTTGAAAAACCACTTTTCACACTTGTATTGGTGCAGGAAACAACTTTTGCACTTGTATTATTGTGGAAAAACCACTTTTCGCATTTGTGCTAGTGTTGAAAAACCACTTTTCGCACTTGTGTTAGTGTTGAAAAACCACTTTTCGCACTTGTGTTGGTGCAGGAGACCACTTTTGCACTTGTATTGGTGTGGAAAAAACACTTTTTGCACTTGTGATAGTGTTGAAAAACCACTTTTCGCACTTGTGTTAGTGTTGAAAAACCACTTTTCGCACTTGTGTTGGTGCAGGAAACCATTTTTGCACTTGTATTAGTGTGGAAAAAACACTTTTTGCACTTGTGATAGTGTTGAAAAACCACTTTTCGCACTTGTGTTAGTGTTGAAAAACCACTTTTCGCACTTGTGTTGGTGCAGGAAACCACTTTTGCACTTGTATTAGTGTGGAAAAACCACTTTTCGCACTTGTGTTAGTGTTGAAAAACCACTTTTCGCACTGGTGATAGTGTTGAAAAACCACTTTTTGCACTTGTGATAGTGTTGAAAAACCACTTTTCGCACTGGTGATAGTGTTGAAAAACCACTTTTTGCACTTGTGATAGTGTTGAAAAACCACTTTTCGCACTTGTGTTAGTGTTGAAAAACCACTTTTTGCACTTGTGATAGTGTTGAAAAACCACTTTTCGCACTGGTGATAGTGTTGAAAAACCACTTTTTGCACCTGGGTTGGTGCAGGAAACCACTTTTGCACTTGCATTAGTGTGGAAAAACCACTTTTCGCACTTGTGTTAGTGTTGAAAAACCACTTTTCGCACTTGTGTTAGTGTTGAAAAACCACTATTCGCACTTGTATTAGTGTGGAAAACCACTTTTCGCACTTGTGTTAGTGTTGAAAAACCACTTTTTGCACTTTTATTAGTGTGGAAAAAGCACTTTTTGCACTTGTGATAGTGTTGAAAAACCACTTTTCGCACTGGTGATAGTGTTGAAAAACCACTTTTTGCACCTGGGTTGGTGCAGGAAACCACTTTTGCACTTGCATTAGTGTGGAAAAACCACTTTTCGCACTTGTGTTAGTGTTGAAAAACCACTTTTCGCACTTGTGTTAGTGTTGAAAAACCACTTTTTGCACTTGTTTTAGTGTGGAAAACCCACTTTTCGCACTTGTGTTAGTGTTGAAAAACCACTTTTTGCACTTGTGTTAGTGTTGAAAAACCACTTTTCGCACTTGTGTTAGTGTTGAAAAACCACTTTTCGCACTTGTGTTAGTGTGGAAAACCCACTTTTCGCACTTGCGTTAGTGTTGAAAAACCACTTTTTGCACTTGTGTTAGTGTTGAAAAACCACTTTTTGCACTTGTGTTAGTGTTGAAAAACCACTTTTCGTACTTGTGTTAGTGTTGAAAAACCACTTTTCGCACTTGTGTTAGTGTTGAAAAACCACTTTTCGCACTTGTATTAGTGTGGAAAAACCACTTTTCGCACTTGTGTTAGTGTTGAAAAACCACTTTTCGCACTTGTGTTAGTGTTGAAAAACCACTTTTCGCACTTGTGTTAGTGTTGAAAAACCACTTTTCGCACTTGTGTTAGTGTGGAAAACCCACTTTTCGCACTTGTGTTAGTGTTGAAAAACCACTTTTTGCACTTGTGTTAGTGTTGAAAAACCACTTTTCGCACTTGTGTTTGTGTTGAAAAACTACTTTTCGCACTTGTGTTGGTGCAGGAAACCACTTTTGCACTTGTATTAGTGTGGAAAAAACACTTTTCGCACTTGTGTTAGTGTTGAAAAACCACTTTTCGCACTTGTGTTAGTGTTGAAAAACCACTTTTCGCACTTGTGTTGGTGCAGGAAACCACTTTTGCACTTTTATTAGTGTGGAAAAAGCACTTTTTGCACTTGTGATAGTGTTGAAAAACCACTTTTCGCACTTGTGATAGTGTTGAAAAACCACTTTTTGCACTTGTGTTGGTGCAGGAAACCACTTTTGCACTTGTATTAGTGTGGTAAAAACCACTTTTCGCACTTGTGTTAGTGTTGAAAAACCACTTTTCGCACTTGTGTTAGTGTTGAAAAACCACTTTTCGCACTTGTGTTGGTGCAGGAAACCAGTTTTGCACTTGTATTAGTGTGGAAAAAACACTTTTTGCACTTGTGATAGTGTTGAAAAACCACTTTTCGCACTTGTGATAGTGTTGAAAAACCACTTTTTGCACTTGTGTTGGTGCAGGAAACCACTTTTGCACTTGTATTAGTGTGGAAAAAACACTTTTCGCACTTGTGTTAGTGTTGAAAAACCACTTTTCGCACTTGTGTTAGTGTTGAAAAACCACTTTTCGCACTTGTATTGGTGCAGGAAACCACTTTTGCACTTGTATTAGTGTGGAAAAACCACTTTTCGCACTTTTATTAGTGTTGAAAAACCACTTATCGCACCTGTGTTGGTGCAGGAAACCACTTTTGCACTTGTATTAGTGTGGAAATACCACTTTTTGCACTTGTGTTAGTGTTGAAAAACCACTTTTCGCACTTGTGTTAGTGTTGAAAAACCACTTTTCGCACTTGTGTTGGTGCAGGAAACCACTTTTGCACTTGTATTAGTGTGGTAAAAACCACTTTTCGCACTTGTGTTAGTGTTGAAAAACCACTTTTCGCACTTGTGTTAGTGTTGAAAAACCACTTTTCGCACTTGTGTTGGTGCAGGAAACCAGTTTTGCACTTGTATTAGTGTGGAAAAAACACTTTTCGCACTTGTGTTAGTGTTGAAAAACCACTTTTCGCACTTGTGTTGGTGCAGGAAACCACTTTTGCACTTGTATTAGTGTGGAAAAAACACTTTTTGCACTTGTGATAGTGTTGAAAAACCACTTTTCGCACTTGTGTTAGTGTTGAAAAACCACTTTTCGCACTTGTGTTAGTGTTGAAAAACCACTTTTCGCACTTGTGTTGGTGCAGGAAACCACTTTTGCACTTGTATTAGTGTGGAAAAAACACTTTTTGCACTTGTGATCGTGTTGAAAAACCACTTTTCGCACTTGTGTTAGTGTTGAAAAACCACTTTTCGCACTTGTGTTGGTTCAGGAAACCACTTTTGCACTTGTATTAGTGTGGCAAAACCACTTTTTGCACTTGTGTTAGTGTTGAAAAAACACTTTTCACACTTGTGTTAGTGTGGAAAAAACACTTTTCGCACTTGTGTTAGTGTTGAAAAACCACTTTTCGCACTTGTGTTAGTGTTGAAAAACCACTTTTCGCACTTGTGTTGGTGCAGGAAACCACTTTTGCACTTGTATTAGTGTGGAAAAACCACTTTTCGCACTTGTGTTCGTGTTGAAAAACCACTTTTCGCACTTGTGTTAGTGTTGAAAACCACTTTTCGCACTTGTGTTAGTGTTGAAAAACCACTTTTCGCACTTGTGTTGGGGCAGGAAACCACTTTTGCACTTGTATTAGTGTGGAAAAAACACTTTTCGCACTTGTGTTAGTGTTGAAAAACCACTTTTCGAACTTGCGTTAGTGTTGAAAAACCACTTTTCGCACTTGTGTTGGTGCAGGAAACCACTTTTGCACTTGTATTAGTGTGGAAAAAACACTTTTTGCACTTGTGATAGTGTTGAAAAACCACTTTTCGCACTTGTGTTAGTGTTGAAAAACCACTTTTCGCACTTGTGTTGGTGCAGGAAACCACTTTTGCACTTGTATTAGTGTGGAAAAACCACTTTTCGAACTTGTGTTAGTGTTGAAAAACCACTTTTCGCACTTGTGTTAGTGTGGAAAAAACACTTTTCGCACTTGTGTTAGTGTTGAAAAACTACTTTTCGCACTTGTGTTAGTGTTGAAAAACCACTTTTCGCACTTGTGTTGGTGCAGGAAACCACTTTTGCACTTGTATTAGTGTGTAAAAAACACTTTTTCCACTTGTGATAGTGTTGAAAAACCACTTTTCGCACTTGTGTTAGTGTTGAAAAACCACTTTTCGCACTTGTGTTGGTGCAGGAAACCACTTTTGCACTTGTATTAGTGTGGAAAATCCACTTTTCGCACTTGTGTTAGTGATGAAAAACCACTTTTCGCACTTGTGTTAGTGTTGAAAAACCACTTTTCACACTTGTATTGGTGCAGGAAACAACTTTTGCACTTGTATTATTGTGGAAAAACCACTTTTCGCATTTGTGCTAGTGTTGAAAAACCACTTTTCGCACTTGTGTTAGTGTTGAAAAACCACTTTTCGCACTTGTGTTGGTGCAGGAGACCACTTTTGCACTTGTATTGGTGTGGAAAAAACACTTTTTGCACTTGTGATAGTGTTGAAAAACCACTTTTCGCACTTGTGTTAGTGTTGAAAAACCACTTTTCGCACTTGTGTTGGTGCAGGAAACCATTTTTGCACTTGTATTAGTGTGGAAAAAACACTTTTTGCACTTGTGATAGTGTTGAAAAACCACTTTTCGCACTTGTGTTAGTGTTGAAAAACCACTTTTCGCACTTGTGTTGGTGCAGGAAACCACTTTTGCACTTGTATTAGTGTGGAAAAACCACTTTTCGCACTTGTGTTAGTGTTGAAAAACCACTTTTCGCACTGGTGATAGTGTTGAAAAACCACTTTTTGCACTTGTGATAGTGTTGAAAAACCACTTTTCGCACTGGTGATAGTGTTGAAAAACCACTTTTTGCACTTGTGATAGTGTTGAAAAACCACTTTTCGCACTTGTGTTAGTGTTGAAAAACCACTTTTTGCACTTGTGATAGTGTTGAAAAACCACTTTTCGCACTGGTGATAGTGTTGAAAAACCACTTTTTGCACCTGGGTTGGTGCAGGAAACCACTTTTGCACTTGCATTAGTGTGGAAAAACCACTTTTCGCACTTGTGTTAGTGTTGAAAAACCACTTTTTGCACTTGTGTTAGTGTTGAAAAACCACTATTCGCACTTGTATTAGTGTGGAAAACCACTTTTCGCACTTGTGTTAGTGTTGAAAAACCACTTTTTGCACTTTTATTAGTGTGGAAAAAGCACTTTTTGCACTTGTGATAGTGTTGAAAAACCACTTTTCGCACTGGTGATAGTGTTGAAAAACCACTTTTTGCACCTGGGTTGGTGCAGGAAACCACTTTTGCACTTGCATTAGTGTGGAAAAACCACTTTTCGCACTTGTGTTAGTGTTGAAAAACCACTTTTCGCACTTGTGTTAGTGTTGAAAAACCACTTTTTGCACTTGTTTTAGTGTGGAAAACCCACTTTTCGCACTTGTGTTAGTGTTGAAAAACCACTTTTTGCACTTGTGTTAGTGTTGAAAAACCACTTTTCGCACTTGTGTTAGTGTTGAAAAACCACTTTTCGCACTTGTGTTAGTGTGGAAAACCCACTTTTCGCACTTGCGTTAGTGTTGAAAAACCACTTTTTGCACTTGTGTTAGTGTTGAAAAACCACTTTTTGCACTTGTGTTAGTGTTGAAAAACCACTTTTCGTACTTGTGTTAGTGTTGAAAAACCACTTTTCGCACTTGTGTTAGTGTTGAAAAACCACTTTTCGCACTTGTATTAGTGTGGAAAAACCACTTTTCGCACTTGTGTTAGTGTTGAAAAACCACTTTTCGCACTTGTGTTAGTGTTGAAAAACCACTTTTCGCACTTGTGTTAGTGTTGAAAAACCACTTTTCGCACTTGTGTTAGTGTGGAAAACCCACTTTTCGCACTTGTGTTAGTGTTGAAAAACCACTTTTTGCACTTGTGTTAGTGTTGAAAAACCACTTTTCGCACTTGTGTTTGTGTTGAAAAACTACTTTTCGCACTTGTGTTGGTGCAGGAAACCACTTTTGCACTTGTATTAGTGTGGAAAAAACACTTTTCGCACTTGTGTTAGTGTTGAAAAACCACTTTTCGCACTTGTGTTAGTGTTGAAAAACCACTTTTCGCACTTGTGTTGGTGCAGGAAACCACTTTTGCACTTTTATTAGTGTGGAAAAAGCACTTTTTGCACTTGTGATAGTGTTGAAAAACCACTTTTCGCACTTGTGATAGTGTTGAAAAACCACTTTTTGCACTTGTGTTGGTGCAGGAAACCACTTTTGCACTTGTATTAGTGTGGTAAAAACCACTTTTCGCACTTGTGTTAGTGTTGAAAAACCACTTTTCGCACTTGTGTTAGTGTTGAAAAACCACTTTTCGCACTTGTGTTGGTGCAGGAAACCAGTTTTGCACTTGTATTAGTGTGGAAAAAACACTTTTTGCACTTGTGATAGTGTTGAAAAACCACTTTTCGCACTTGTGATAGTGTTGAAAAACCACTTTTTGCACTTGTGTTGGTGCAGGAAACCACTTTTGCACTTGTATTAGTGTGGAAAAAACACTTTTCGCACTTGTGTTAGTGTTGAAAAACCACTTTTCGCACTTGTGTTAGTGTTGAAAAACCACTTTTCGCACTTGTATTGGTGCAGGAAACCACTTTTGCACTTGTATTAGTGTGGAAAAACCACTTTTCGCACTTTTATTAGTGTTGAAAAACCACTTATCGCACCTGTGTTGGTGCAGGAAACCACTTTTGCACTTGTATTAGTGTGGAAATACCACTTTTTGCACTTGTGTTAGTGTTGAAAAACCACTTTTCGCACTTGTGTTAGTGTTGAAAAACCACTTTTCGCACTTGTGTTGGTGCAGGAAACCACTTTTGCACTTGTATTAGTGTGGTAAAAACCACTTTTCGCACTTGTGTTAGTGTTGAAAAACCACTTTTCGCACTTGTGTTAGTGTTGAAAAACCACTTTTCGCACTTGTGTTGGTGCAGGAAACCAGTTTTGCACTTGTATTAGTGTGGAAAAAACACTTTTCGCACTTGTGTTAGTGTTGAAAAACCACTTTTCGCACTTGTGTTGGTGCAGGAAACCACTTTTGCACTTGTATTAGTGTGGAAAAAACACTTTTTGCACTTGTGATAGTGTTGAAAAACCACTTTTCGCACTTGTGTTAGTGTTGAAAAACCACTTTTCGCACTTGTGTTAGTGTTGAAAAACCACTTTTCGCACTTGTGTTGGTGCAGGAAACCACTTTTGCACTTGTATTAGTGTGGAAAAAACACTTTTTGCACTTGTGATCGTGTTGAAAAACCACTTTTCGCACTTGTGTTAGTGTTGAAAAACCACTTTTCGCACTTGTGTTGGTTCAGGAAACCACTTTTGCACTTGTATTAGTGTGGCAAAACCACTTTTTGCACTTGTGTTAGTGTTGAAAAAACACTTTTCACACTTGTGTTAGTGTGGAAAAAACACTTTTCGCACTTGTGTTAGTGTTGAAAAACCACTTTTCGCACTTGTGTTAGTGTTGAAAAACCACTTTTCGCACTTGTGTTGGTGCAGGAAACCACTTTTGCACTTGTATTAGTGTGGAAAAACCACTTTTCGCACTTGTGTTCGTGTTGAAAAACCACTTTTCGCACTTGTGTTAGTGTTGAAAACCACTTTTCGCACTTGTGTTAGTGTTGAAAAACCACTTTTCGCACTTGTGTTGGGGCAGGAAACCACTTTTGCACTTGTATTAGTGTGGAAAAAACACTTTTCGCACTTGTGTTAGTGTTGAAAAACCACTTTTCGAACTTGCGTTAGTGTTGAAAAACCACTTTTCGCACTTGTGTTGGTGCAGGAAACCACTTTTGCACTTGTATTAGTGTGGAAAAAACACTTTTTGCACTTGTGATAGTGTTGAAAAACCACTTTTCGCACTTGTGTTAGTGTTGAAAAACCACTTTTCGCACTTGTGTTGGTGCAGGAAACCACTTTTGCACTTGTATTAGTGTGGAAAAACCACTTTTCGAACTTGTGTTAGTGTTGAAAAACCACTTTTCGCACTTGTGTTAGTGTGGAAAAAACACTTTTCGCACTTGTGTTAGTGTTGAAAAACTACTTTTCGCACTTGTGTTAGTGTTGAAAAACCACTTTTCGCACTTGTGTTGGTGCAGGAAACCACTTTTGCACTTGTATTAGTGTGTAAAAAACACTTTTTCCACTTGTGATAGTGTTGAAAAACCACTTTTCGCACTTGTGTTAGTGTTGAAAAACCACTTTTCGCACTTGTGTTGGTGCAGGAAACCACTTTTGCACTTGTATTAGTGTGGAAAATCCACTTTTCGCACTTGTGTTAGTGATGAAAAACCACTTTTCGCACTTGTGTTAGTGTTGAAAAACCACTTTTCACACTTGTATTGGTGCAGGAAACAACTTTTGCACTTGTATTATTGTGGAAAAACCACTTTTCGCATTTGTGCTAGTGTTGAAAAACCACTTTTCGCACTTGTGTTAGTGTTGAAAAACCACTTTTCGCACTTGTGTTGGTGCAGGAGACCACTTTTGCACTTGTATTGGTGTGGAAAAAACACTTTTTGCACTTGTGATAGTGTTGAAAAACCACTTTTCGCACTTGTGTTAGTGTTGAAAAACCACTTTTCGCACTTGTGTTGGTGCAGGAAACCATTTTTGCACTTGTATTAGTGTGGAAAAAACACTTTTTGCACTTGTGATAGTGTTGAAAAACCACTTTTCGCACTTGTGTTAGTGTTGAAAAACCACTTTTCGCACTTGTGTTGGTGCAGGAAACCACTTTTGCACTTGTATTAGTGTGGAAAAACCACTTTTCGCACTTGTGTTAGTGTTGAAAAACCACTTTTCGCACTTGTGTTAGTGTTGAAAAACCACTTTTCGCACTTGTGTTGGTGCAGGAAACCACTTTTGCACTTGTATTAGTGTGGAAAAAACACTTTTCGCACTTGTTTTAGTGTTGAAAAACCACTTTTCGCACTTGTGTTAGTGTTGAAAAACTACTTTTCGCACTTGTGTTGGTGCAGGAAACCACTTTTGCACTTGTATTAGTGTGGAAAAAGCACTTTTTGCACTTGTGATAGTGTTGAAAAACCACTTTTCGCACTTGTGTTAGTGTTGAAAAACCACATTTCGCACTTGTGTTAGTGTTGAAAAACCACTTTTTGCACTTTTATTAGTGTGGAAAAAGCACTTTTTGCACTTGTGATAGTGTTGAAAAACCACTTTTCGCACTGGTGATAGTGTTGAAAAACCACTTTTTGCACCTGGGTTGGTGCAGGAAACCACTTTTGCACTTGCATTAGTGTGGAAAAACCACTTTTCGCACTTGTGTTAGTGTTGAAAAACCACTTTTCGCACTTGTGTTAGTGTTGAAAAACCACTTTTTGCACTTGTTTTAGTGTGGAAAACCCACTTTTCGCACTTGTGTTAGTGTTGAAAAACCACTTTTTGCACTTGTGTTAGTGTTGAAAAACCACTTTTCGCACTTGTGTTAGTGTTGAAAAACCACTTTTCGCACTTGTGTTAGTGTGGAAAACCCACTTTTCGCACTTGCGTTAGTGTTGAAAAACCACTTTTTGCACTTGTGTTAGTGTTGAAAAACCACTTTTTGCACTTGTGTTAGTGTTGAAAAACCACTTTTCGTACTTGTGTTAGTGTTGAAAAACCACTTTTCGCACTTGTGTTAGTGTTGAAAAACCACTTTTCGCACTTGTATTAGTGTGGAAAAACCACTTTTCGCACTTGTGTTAGTGTTGAAAAACCACTTTTCGCACTTGTGTTAGTGTTGAAAAACCACTTTTCGCACTTGTGTTAGTGTTGAAAAACCACTTTTCGCACTTGTGTTAGTGTGGAAAACCCACTTTTCGCACTTGTGTTAGTGTTGAAAAACCACTTTTTGCACTTGTGTTAGTGTTGAAAAACCACTTTTCGCACTTGTGTTTGTGTTGAAAAACTACTTTTCGCACTTGTGTTGGTGCAGGAAACCACTTTTGCACTTGTATTAGTGTGGAAAAAACACTTTTCGCACTTGTGTTAGTGTTGAAAAACCACTTTTCGCACTTGTGTTAGTGTTGAAAAACCACTTTTCGCACTTGTGTTGGTGCAGGAAACCACTTTTGCACTTTTATTAGTGTGGAAAAAGCACTTTTTGCACTTGTGATAGTGTTGAAAAACCACTTTTCGCACTTGTGATAGTGTTGAAAAACCACTTTTTGCACTTGTGTTGGTGCAGGAAACCACTTTTGCACTTGTATTAGTGTGGTAAAAACCACTTTTCGCACTTGTGTTAGTGTTGAAAAACCACTTTTCGCACTTGTGTTAGTGTTGAAAAACCACTTTTCGCACTTGTGTTGGTGCAGGAAACCAGTTTTGCACTTGTATTAGTGTGGAAAAAACACTTTTTGCACTTGTGATAGTGTTGAAAAACCACTTTTCGCACTTGTGATAGTGTTGAAAAACCACTTTTTGCACTTGTGTTGGTGCAGGAAACCACTTTTGCACTTGTATTAGTGTGGAAAAAACACTTTTCGCACTTGTGTTAGTGTTGAAAAACCACTTTTCGCACTTGTGTTAGTGTTGAAAAACCACTTTTCGCACTTGTATTGGTGCAGGAAACCACTTTTGCACTTGTATTAGTGTGGAAAAACCACTTTTCGCACTTTTATTAGTGTTGAAAAACCACTTATCGCACCTGTGTTGGTGCAGGAAACCACTTTTGCACTTGTATTAGTGTGGAAATACCACTTTTTGCACTTGTGTTAGTGTTGAAAAACCACTTTTCGCACTTGTGTTAGTGTTGAAAAACCACTTTTCGCACTTGTGTTGGTGCAGGAAACCACTTTTGCACTTGTATTAGTGTGGTAAAAACCACTTTTCGCACTTGTGTTAGTGTTGAAAAACCACTTTTCGCACTTGTGTTAGTGTTGAAAAACCACTTTTCGCACTTGTGTTGGTGCAGGAAACCAGTTTTGCACTTGTATTAGTGTGGAAAAAACACTTTTCGCACTTGTGTTAGTGTTGAAAAACCACTTTTCGCACTTGTGTTGGTGCAGGAAACCACTTTTGCACTTGTATTAGTGTGGAAAAAACACTTTTTGCACTTGTGATAGTGTTGAAAAACCACTTTTCGCACTTGTGTTAGTGTTGAAAAACCACTTTTCGCACTTGTGTTAGTGTTGAAAAACCACTTTTCGCACTTGTGTTGGTGCAGGAAACCACTTTTGCACTTGTATTAGTGTGGAAAAAACACTTTTTGCACTTGTGATCGTGTTGAAAAACCACTTTTCGCACTTGTGTTAGTGTTGAAAAACCACTTTTCGCACTTGTGTTGGTTCAGGAAACCACTTTTGCACTTGTATTAGTGTGGCAAAACCACTTTTTGCACTTGTGTTAGTGTTGAAAAAACACTTTTCACACTTGTGTTAGTGTGGAAAAAACACTTTTCGCACTTGTGTTAGTGTTGAAAAACCACTTTTCGCACTTGTGTTAGTGTTGAAAAACCACTTTTCGCACTTGTGTTGGTGCAGGAAACCACTTTTGCACTTGTATTAGTGTGGAAAAACCACTTTTCGCACTTGTGTTCGTGTTGAAAAACCACTTTTCGCACTTGTGTTAGTGTTGAAAACCACTTTTCGCACTTGTGTTAGTGTTGAAAAACCACTTTTCGCACTTGTGTTGGGGCAGGAAACCACTTTTGCACTTGTATTAGTGTGGAAAAAACACTTTTCGCACTTGTGTTAGTGTTGAAAAACCACTTTTCGAACTTGCGTTAGTGTTGAAAAACCACTTTTCGCACTTGTGTTGGTGCAGGAAACCACTTTTGCACTTGTATTAGTGTGGAAAAAACACTTTTTGCACTTGTGATAGTGTTGAAAAACCACTTTTCGCACTTGTGTTAGTGTTGAAAAACCACTTTTCGCACTTGTGTTGGTGCAGGAAACCACTTTTGCACTTGTATTAGTGTGGAAAAACCACTTTTCGAACTTGTGTTAGTGTTGAAAAACCACTTTTCGCACTTGTGTTAGTGTGGAAAAAACACTTTTCGCACTTGTGTTAGTGTTGAAAAACTACTTTTCGCACTTGTGTTAGTGTTGAAAAACCACTTTTCGCACTTGTGTTGGTGCAGGAAACCACTTTTGCACTTGTATTAGTGTGTAAAAAACACTTTTTCCACTTGTGATAGTGTTGAAAAACCACTTTTCGCACTTGTGTTAGTGTTGAAAAACCACTTTTCGCACTTGTGTTGGTGCAGGAAACCACTTTTGCACTTGTATTAGTGTGGAAAATCCACTTTTCGCACTTGTGTTAGTGATGAAAAACCACTTTTCGCACTTGTGTTAGTGTTGAAAAACCACTTTTCACACTTGTATTGGTGCAGGAAACAACTTTTGCACTTGTATTATTGTGGAAAAACCACTTTTCGCATTTGTGCTAGTGTTGAAAAACCACTTTTCGCACTTGTGTTAGTGTTGAAAAACCACTTTTCGCACTTGTGTTGGTGCAGGAGACCACTTTTGCACTTGTATTGGTGTGGAAAAAACACTTTTTGCACTTGTGATAGTGTTGAAAAACCACTTTTCGCACTTGTGTTAGTGTTGAAAAACCACTTTTCGCACTTGTGTTGGTGCAGGAAACCATTTTTGCACTTGTATTAGTGTGGAAAAAACACTTTTTGCACTTGTGATAGTGTTGAAAAACCACTTTTCGCACTTGTGTTAGTGTTGAAAAACCACTTTTCGCACTTGTGTTGGTGCAGGAAACCACTTTTGCACTTGTATTAGTGTGGAAAAACCACTTTTCGCACTTGTGTTAGTGTTGAAAAACCACTTTTCGCACTTGTGTTAGTGTTGAAAAACCACTTTTCGCACTTGTGTTGGTGCAGGAAACCACTTTTGCACTTGTATTAGTGTGGAAAAAACACTTTTCGCACTTGTTTTAGTGTTGAAAAACCACTTTTCGCACTTGTGTTAGTGTTGAAAAACTACTTTTCGCACTTGTGTTGGTGCAGGAAACCACTTTTGCACTTGTATTAGTGTGGAAAAAGCACTTTTTGCACTTGTGATAGTGTTGAAAAACCACTTTTCGCACTTGTGTTAGTGTTGAAAAACCACATTTCGCACTTGTGTTGGTGCAGGAAACCACTTTTGCACTTGTATTAGTGTGGAAAACCACTTTTCGCACTTGTGTTAGTGTTGAAAAACCACTTTTCGAACTTGTGTTAGTGTTGAAAAACCACTTTTCGCACTTGTGTTAGTGTTGAAAAACCACATTTCGCACTTGTGTTAGTGTTGAAAAACCACTTTTCGCACTTGTATTGGTGCAGGAAACCACTTTTGCACTTGTATTGGTGCAGGAAACAACTTTTGCACTTTTATTAGTGTGGAAAAAGCACTTTTTGCACTTGTGATAGTGTTGAAAAACCACTTTTCGCACTTGTGATAGTGTTGAAAAACCACTTTTTGCACCTGGGTTGGTGCAGGAAACCACTTTTGCACTTGCATTAGTGTGGAAAAACCACTTTTCGCACTTGTGTTAGTGTTGAAAAACCACTTTTCGCACTTGTGTTGGTGCAGGAAACCAGTTTTGCACTTGTATTAGTGTGGAAAAAACACTTTTCGCACTTGTGTTAGTGTTGAAAAACCACTTTTCGCACTTGTATTGGTGCAGAAAACCACTTTTCGCACTTGTATTGGTGCAGGAAACCACTTTTGCACTTGTATTGGTGCAGGAAACCACTTTTGCACTTTTATTAGTGTGGAAAAAGCACTTTTTGCACTTGTGATAGTGTTGAAAAACCACTTTTCGCACTGGTGATAGTGTTGAAAAACCACTTTTTGCACCTGGGTTGGTGCAGGAAACCACTTTTGCACTTGCATTAGTGTGGAAAAACCACTTTTCGCACTTGTGTTAGTGTTGAAAAACCACTTTTCGCACTTGTGTTAGTGTTGAAAAACCACTTTTCGCACTTGTGTTAGTGTTAAAAAACCACTTTTCGCACTTGTGTTAGTGTTGAAAAACCACTTTTCGCACTTGTATTAGTGTGGAAAACCCACTTTTCGCACTTGTGTTAGTGTTGAAAAACCACTTTTTGCACTTGTGTTAGTGTTGAAAAACCACTTTTCGCACTTGTGTTAGTGTTGAAAAACTACTTTTCGCACTTGTGTTGCTGCTGAAAAACCACTTTTCGCACTTGTATTAGTGTGGAAAAACCACTTTTCGCACTTGTGTTAGTGTTGAAAAACCACTTTTCGCACTTGTGTTAGTGTTGAAAAACCACTTTTTGCACTTGTGTTAGTGTTGAAAAACCACTTTTCGCACTTGTGTTTGTGTTGAAAAACCACTTTTCGCACTTGTGTTTGTGTTGAAAAACTACTTTTCGCACTTGTGTTGGTGCAGGAAACCACTTTTGCACTTGTATTAGTGTGGAAAAACTACTTTTCGCACTTGTGTTGGTGCAGGAAACCACTTTTGCACTTGTATTAGTGTGGAAAAACCACTTTTCGCACTTGTGTTAGTGTTGAAAAACCACTTTTCGCACTTGTGTTAGTGTTGAAAAACCACTTTTTGCACTTGTGTTGGTGCAGGAAACCACTTTTGCACTTTTATTAGTGTGGAAAAAGCACTTTTTGCACTTGTGATAGTGTTGAAAAACCACTTTTCGCACTTGTGATAGTGTTGAAAAACCACTTTTTGCACTTGTGTTGGTGCAGGAAACCACTTTTGCACTTGTATTAGTGTGGAAAAAACACTTTTCGCACTTGTGTTAGTGTTGAAAAACCACTTTTCGCACTTGTGTTAGTGTTGAAAAACCACTTTTCGCACTTGTATTGGTGCAGGAAACCACTTTTGCACTTGTATTAGTGTGGAAAAACCACTTTTCGCACTTGTATTAGTGTTGAAAAACCACTTTTCGCAGCTGTGTTGGTGCAGGAAACCACTTTTGCACTTGTATTAGTGTGGAAAAACCACTTTTCGCACTTGTGTTAGTGTTGAAAAACCACTTTTCGCACTTGTGTTAGTGTTGAAAAACCACTTTTCTCACTTGTGTTGGTGCAGGAAACCACTTTTGCACTTGTATTAGTGTGGAAAAAACCACTTTTCGCACTTGTGTTAGTGTTGAAAAACCACTTTTCGCACTTGTGTTAGTGTTGAAAAACCACTTTTCGCACTTGTGTTGGTGCAGGAAACCAGTTTTGCACTTGTATTAGTGTGGAAAAAACACTTTTCGCACTTGTGTTAGTGTTGAAAAACCACTTTTCGCACTTGTGTTGGTGCAGGAAACCACTTTTGCACTTGTATTAGTGTGGAAAAAACACTTTTTGCACTTGTGATAGTGTTGAAAAACCACTTTTCGCACTTGTGTTAGTGTTGAAAAACCACTTTTCGCACTTGTGTTAGTGTTGAAAAACCACTTTTCGCACTTGTGTTGGTGCAGGAAACCACTTTTGCACTTGTATTAGTGTGGAAAAAACACTTTTTGCACTTGTGATCGTGTTGAAAAACCACTTTTCGCACTTGTGTTAGTGTTGAAAAACCACTTTTCGCACTTGTGTTGGTTCAGGAAACCACTTTTGCACTTGTATTAGTGTGGAAAAACCACTTTTTGCACTTGTGTTAGTGTTGAAAAACCACTTTTCACACTTGTGTTAGTGTGGAAAAAACACTTTTCGCACTTGTGTTAGTGTTGAAAAACCACTTTTCGCACTTGTGTTAGTGTTGAAAAACCACTTTTCGCACTTGTGTTGGTGCAGGAAACCACTTTTGCACTTGTATTAGTGTGGAAAAACCACTTTTCGCACTTGTGTTAGTGTTGAAAAACCACTTTTCGCACTTGTGTTAGTGTTGAAAAACCACTTTTCGCACTTGTGTTAGTGTGGAAAACCCACTTTTCGCACTTGTGTTAGTGTTGAAAAACCACTTTTTGCACTTGTGTTAGTGTTGAAAAACCACTTTTCGCACTTGTGTTAGTGTTGAAAAACTACTTTTCGCACTTGTGTTGCTGCTGAAAAACCACTTTTCGCACTTGTATTAGTGTGGAAAAACCACTTTTCGCACTTGTGTTAGTGTTGAAAAACCACTTTTCGCACTTGTGTTAGTGTTGAAAAACCACTTTTTGCACTTGTGTTAGTGTTGAAAAACCACTTTTCGCACTTGTGTTTGTGTTGAAAAACTACTTTTCGCACTTGTGTTGGTGCAGGAAACCACTTTTGCACTTGTATTAGTGTGGAAAAACTACTTTTCGCACTTGTGTTGGTGCAGGAAACCACTTTTGCACTTGTATTAGTGTGGAAAAACCACTTTTCGCACTTGTGTTAGTGTTGAAAAACCACTTTTCGCACTTGTGTTAGTGTTGAAAAACCACTTTTTGCACTTGTGTTGGTGCAGGAAACCACTTTTGCACTTTTATTAGTGTGGAAAAAGCACTTTTTGCACTTGTGATAGTGTTGAAAAACCACTTTTCGCACTTGTGATAGTGTTGAAAAACCACTTTTTGCACTTGTGTTGGTGCAGGAAACCACTTTTGAACTTGTATTAGTGTGGAAAAAACACTTTTCGCACTTGTGTTAGTGTTGAAAAACCACTTTTCGCACTTGTGTTAGTGTTGAAAAACCACTTTTCGCACTTGTATTGGTGCAGGAAACCACTTTTGCACTTGTATTAGTGTGGAAAAACCACTTTTCGCACTTGTATTAGTGTTGAAAAACCACTTTTCGCAGCTGTGTTGGTGCAGGAAACCACTTTTGCACTTGTATTAGTGTGGAAAAACCACTTTTCGCACTTGTGTTAGTGTTGAAAAACCACTTTTCGCACTTGTGTTAGTGTTGAAAAACCACTTTTCGCACTTGTGTTGGTGCAGGAAACCACTTTTGCACTTGTATTAGTGTGGAAAAAACCACTTTTCGCACTTGTGTTAGTGTTGAAAAACCACTTTTCGCACTTGTGTTAGTGTTGAAAAACCACTTTTCGCACTTGTGTTGGTGCAGGAAACCAGTTTTGCACTTGTATTAGTGTGGAAAAAACACTTTTCGCACTTGTGTTAGTGTTGAAAAACCACTTTTCGCACTTGTGTTGGTGCAGGAAACCACTTTTGCACTTGTATTAGTGTGGAAAAAACACTTTTTGCACTTGTGATAGTGTTGAAAAACCACTTTTCGCACTTGTGTTAGTGTTGAAAAACCACTTTTCGCACTTGTGTTAGTGTTGAAAAACCACTTTTCGCACTTGTGTTGGTGCAGGAAACCACTTTTGCACTTGTATTAGTGTGGAAAAAACACTTTTTGCACTTGTGATCGTGTTGAAAAACCACTTTTCGCACTTGTGTTAGTGTTGAAAAACCACTTTTCGCACTTGTGTTGGTTCAGGAAACCACTTTTGCACTTGTATTAGTGTGGAAAAACCACTTTTTGCACTTGTGTTAGTGTTGAAAAACCACTTTTCACACTTGTGTTAGTGTGGAAAAAACACTTTTCGCACTTGTGTTAGTGTTGAAAAACCACTTTTCGCACTTGTGTTAGTGTTGAAAAACCACTTTTCGCACTTGTGTTGGTGCAGGAAACCACTTTTGCACTTGTATTAGTGTGGAAAAACCACTTTTCGCACTTGTGTTCGTGTTGAAAAACCACTTTTCGCACTTGTGTTAGTGTTGAAAACCACTTTTCGCACTTGTGTTAGTGTTGAAAAACCACTTTTCGCACTTGTGTTGGGGCAGGAAACCACTTTTGCACTTGTATTAGTGTGGAAAAAACACTTTTCGCACTTGTGTTAGTGTTGAAAAACCACTTTTCGAACTTGTGTTAGTGTTGAAAAACCACTTTTCGCACTTGTGTTGGTGCAGGAAACCACTTTTGCACTTGTATTAGTGTGGAAAAAAGCACTTTTTGCACATGTGATAGTGTTGAAAAACCACTTTTCGCACTTGTGCTAGTATTGAAAAACCACTTTTCGCACTTGTGTTTGTGCAGGAAACCACTTTTGCACTTGTATTAGTGTGGAAAAACCACTTTTCGCACTTGTGTTAGTGTTGAAAAACCACTTTTCGCACTTGTGTTAGTGTGGAAAAACCACTTTTCGCACTTGTGTTGGGGCAGGAAACCACTTTTGCACTTGTATTAGTGTGGAAAAAACACTTTTCGCACTTGTCTTAGTGTTGAAAAACCACTTTTCGAACTTGTGTTAGTGTTGAAAAACCACTTTTCGCACTTGTGTTGGTGCAGGAAACCACTTTTGCACTTGTATTAGTGTGGAAAAACCACTTTTCGCACTTGTGTTAGTGTTGAAAAACCACTTTTCGCACTTGTGTTAGTGTTGAAAAACCACTTTTCGCACTTGTGTTGGTGCAGGAAACCACTTTTGCACTTGTATTAGTGTGGAAAAAACACTTTTTGCACTTGTGATAGTGTTGAAAAACCACTTTTCGCACTTGTGTTAGTGTTGAAAAACCACTTTTCGCACTTGTGTTGGTGCAGGAAACCACTTTTGCACTTGTATCAGTGTGGAAAAACCACTTTTCGCACTTGTGTTAGTGTTGAAAAACCACTTTTCGCACTTGTGTTAGTGTTGTAAAATCACTTTTCGCACTTGTGTTGGTGCAGGAAACCACTTTTGCACTTGTATCAGTGTTGAAAAACCACTTTTCGCACTTGTGTTAGTGTTGAAAAACCACTTTTCGCACTTGTGTTGGTGCAGGAAACCACTTTTGCACTTGTATTAGTGTGGAAAAACCACTTTTCGCACTTGTGTTAGTGTGGAAAAAACACTTTTCGCACTTGTGTTAGTGTTGAAAAACCACTTTTCGCACTTGTGTTTGTGTTGAAAAACTACTTTTCGCACTTGTGTTGGTGCAGGAAACCACTTTTGCACTTGTATTAGTGTGGAAAAACTACTTTTCGCACTTGTGTTGGTGCAGGAAACCACTTTTGCACTTGTATTAGTGTGGAAAAACCACTTTTCGCACTTGTGTTAGTGTTGAAAAACCACTTTTCGCACTTGTGTTAGTGTTGAAAAACCACTTTTTGCACTTGTGTTGGTGCAGGAAACCACTTTTGCACTTTTATTAGTGTGGAAAAAGCACTTTTTGCACTTGTGATAGTGTTGAAAAACCACTTTTCGCACTTGTGATAGTGTTGAAAAACCACTTTTTGCACTTGTGTTGGTGCAGGAAACCACTTTTGAACTTGTATTAGTGTGGAAAAAACACTTTTCGCACTTGTGTTAGTGTTGAAAAACCACTTTTCGCACTTGTGTTAGTGTTGAAAAACCACTTTTCGCACTTGTATTGGTGCAGGAAACCACTTTTGCACTTGTATTAGTGTGGAAAAACCACTTTTCGCACTTGTATTAGTGTTGAAAAACCACTTTTCGCAGCTGTGTTGGTGCAGGAAACCACTTTTGCACTTGTATTAGTGTGGAAAAACCACTTTTCGCACTTGTGTTAGTGTTGAAAAACCACTTTTCGCACTTGTGTTAGTGTTGAAAAACCACTTTTCGCACTTGTGTTGGTGCAGGAAACCACTTTTGCACTTGTATTAGTGTGGAAAAAACCACTTTTCGCACTTGTGTTAGTGTTGAAAAACCACTTTTCGCACTTGTGTTGGTGCAGGAAACCAGTTTTGCACTTGTATTAGTGTGGAAAAAACACTTTTCGCACTTGTGTTAGTGTTGAAAAACCACTTTTCGCACTTGTGTTGGTGCAGGAAACCACTTTTGCACTTGTATTAGTGTGGAAAAAACACTTTTTGCACTTGTGATAGTGTTGAAAAACCACTTTTCGCACTTGTGTTAGTGTTGAAAAACCACTTTTCGCACTTGTGTTAGTGTTGAAAAACCACTTTTCGCACTTGTGTTGGTGCAGGAAACCACTTTTGCACTTGTATTAGTGTGGAAAAAACACTTTTTGCACTTGTGATCGTGTTGAAAAACCACTTTTCGCACTTGTGTTAGTGTTGAAAAACCACTTTTCGCACTTGTGTTGGTTCAGGAAACCACTTTTGCACTTGTATTAGTGTGGAAAAACCACTTTTTGCACTTGTGTTAGTGTTGAAAAACCACTTTTCACACTTGTGTTAGTGTGGAAAAAACACTTTTCGCACTTGTGTTAGTGTTGAAAAACCACTTTTCGCACTTGTGTTAGTGTTGAAAAACCACTTTTCGCACTTGTGTTGGTGCAGGAAACCACTTTTGCACTTGTATTAGTGTGGAAAAACCACTTTTCGCACTTGTGTTCGTGTTGAAAAACCACTTTTCGCACTTGTGTTAGTGTTGAAAACCACTTTTCGCACTTGTGTTAGTGTTGAAAAACCACTTTTCGCACTTGTGTTGGGGCAGGAAACCACTTTTGCACTTGTATTAGTGTGGAAAAAACACTTTTCGCACTTGTGTTAGTGTTGAAAAACCACTTTTCGAACTTGTGTTAGTGTTGAAAAACCACTTTTCGCACTTGTGTTGGTGCAGGAAACCACTTTTGCACTTGTATTAGTGTGGAAAAAAGCACTTTTTGCACTTGTGATAGTGTTGAAAAACCACTTTTCGCACTTGTGTTAGTATTGAAAAACCACTTTTCGCACTTGTGTTTGTGCAGGAAACCACTTTTGCACTTGTATTAGTGTGGAAAAACCACTTTTCGCACTTGTGTTAGTGTTGAAAAACCACTTTTCGCACTTGTGTTAGTGTGGAAAAACCACTTTTTGCACTTGTGTTGGGGCAGGAAACCACTTTTGCACTTGTATTAGTGTGGAAAAAACACTTTTCACACTTGTCTTAGTGTTGAAAAACCACTTTTCGAACTTGTGTTAGTGTTGAAAAACCACTTTTCGCACTTGTGTTGGTGCAGGAAACCACTTTTGCACTTGTATTAGTGTGGAAAAAACACTTTTTGCACTTGTGATAGTGTTGAAAAACCACTTTTCGCACTTGTGTTAGTGTTGAAAAACCACTTTTCGCACTTGTGTTGGTGCAGGAAACCACTTTTGCACTTGTATCAGTGTGGAAAAACCACTTTTCGCACTTGTGTTAGTGTTGAAAAACCACTTTTCGCACTTGTGTTAGTGTTGTAAAATCACTTTTCGCACTTGTGTTGGTGCAGGAAACCACTTTTGCACTTGTATCAGTGTTGAAAAACCACTTTTTGCACTTGTGTTAGTGTTGAAAAACCACTTTTCGCACTTGTGTTGGTGCAGGAAACCACTTTTGCACTTGTATTAGTGTGGAAAAACCACTTTTCGCACTTGTGTTAGTGTGGAAAAAACACTTTTCGCACTTGTGTTAGTGTTGAAAAACCACTTTTCGCACTTGTGTTAGTGTTCAAAAACCACTTTTCGCACTTGTGTTGGTGCAGGAAACCACTTTTGCACTTGTATTACTGTGGCAAAACCACTTTTCGCACTTGTGTTCGTGTTGAAAAACCACTTTTCGCACTTGTGTTAGTGTTGAAAACCACTTTTCGCACTTGTGTTAGTGTTGAAAAACCACTTTTCGCACTTGTGTTGGGGCAGGAAACCACTTTTGCACTTGTATTAGTGTGGAAAAACCACTTTTGCACTTGTATTAGTGTGGAAAAAACACTTTTCGCACTTGTGTTAGTGTTGAAAAACCACTTTTCGCACTTGTGTTAGTGTTGAAAAACCACTTTTCGCACTTGTGTTGGTGCAGGAAACCACTTTTGCACTTGTATTAGTGTGGAAAAAGCACTTTTTGCACTTGTGATAGTGTTGAAAAACCACTTTTCGCACTTGTGTTAGTGTTGTAAAACCACTTTTCGCACTTGTGTTGGTGCAGGAAACCACTTTTGCACTTGTATCAGTGTGGAAAAACCACTTTTCGCACTTGTGTTAGTGTTGAAAAACCACTTTTCGCACTTGTGTTAGTGTTGTAAAATCACTTTTCGCACTTGTGTTGGTGCAGGAAACCACTTTTGCACTTGTATTAGTGTGGAAAAACCACTTTTCGCACTTGTGTTCGTGTTGAAAAACCACTTTTCGCACTTGTGTTAGTGTTGAAAACCACTTTTTGCACTTGTGTTGGTGCAGGAAACCACTTTTGCACTTGTATTAGTGTGGAAAAACCACTTTTCGCACTTGTGTTCGTGTTGAAAAACCACTTTTCGCACTTGTGTTAGTGTTGAAAACCAATTTTCGCACTTGTGTTAGTGTTGAAAAACCACTTTTCGCACTTGTGTTGGGGCAGGAAACCACTTTTGCACTTGTATTAGTGTGGAAAAAGCACTTTTCGCACTTGTGTTCGTGTTGAAAAACCACTTTTCGCACTTGTGTTAGTGTTGAAAAACAACTTTTCGCACTTGTGTTGGTGCAGGAAACCACTTTTGCACTTGTATTAGTGTGGAAAAAACACTTTTTACCTTCGCAAAAGCGGAAGGTTATGTTTTGATCGCTGTGTATTTATTTGTATGTCTGTGTGTGTGTGTGTGTGTATGTTATTCGCATAACTCAAAAAGTATTCAACCGAATTGCATGAAATTTGGTGGGATGATTGGTTATTATACGGGACACATTTGATTAGATTTTGGGAGCAATCGGGTCAAAGGTCAAGGTCAAGGTCACGAAAAGGTCAAAATCGTATTTTAGTACAGTACAGAACAGTAGCTGCGGCGAAGGTATGCGCTCTACCAAGTGCCCGTTCTAGTTGCACTTGTGATAGTGTTGAAAAACCACTTTTCGCACATGTGTTAGTGTTGAAAAACCACTTTTCGCACTTGTGTTGGTGCAGGAAACCACTTTTGCACTTGTATTAGTGTGGAAAAAACACTTTTCGCACTTGTGTTAGTGTTGAAAAACCACTTTTCGCACTTGGGTTAGTGTTGAAAAACCACTTTTCGCACTTGTGTTAGTGCAGGAAACCACTTTTGCACTTGTATTAGTGTGGAAAAAGCACTTTTTGCACTTGTGATAGTGTTGAAAAACCAATTTTCGCACTTGTGTTAGTGTTGTAAAACCTATTTTCGCACTTGTGTTGGTGCAGGAAACCACTTTTGCACTTGTATCAGTGTGGAAAAACCACTTTTCGCACTTGTGTTAGTGTTGAAAAACCACTTTTCGCACTTGTGTTAGTGTTGTAAAATCACTTTTCGCACTTGTGTTGGTGCAGGAAACCACTTTTGCACTTGTATTAGTGTGGAAAAAACATTTTTCGCACTTGTGTTAGTGTTGAAAAACCACTTTTCGCACTTGTGTTAGTGTTGAAAAACCACTTTTCGCACTTGTGTTGGTGCAGGAAACCACTTTTGCACTTGTATTAGTGTGGAAAAAACATTTTTCGCACTTGTGTTAGTGTTGAAAAACCACTTTTCGCACTTGTATCAGTGTTGAAAAACCACTTTTCGCACTTGTGTTAGTGTTGAAAAACCACTTTTCGCACTTGTGTTAGTATGGAAAACCCACTTTTCGCACTTGTGTTAGTGTTGAAAAACCACTTTTTGCACTTGTGTTAGTGTTGAAAAACCACTTTTCGCACTTGTGTTAGTGTTGAAAAACTACTTTTCGCACTTGTGTTGGTGCAGGAAACCACTTTTCGCACTTGTATTAGTGTGGAAAAACCACTTTTCGCACTTGTGTTAGTGTTGAAAAACCACTTTTCGCACTTGTGTTAGTGTTGAAAAACCACTTTTCGCACTTGTGTTAGTGTTGAAAAACCACTTTTCGCACTTGTGTTAGTGTTGAAAAACCACTTTTCGCACTTGTGTTGGTGCAGGAAACCACTTTTGCACTTGTATTAGTGTGGAAAAAACCACTTTTCGCACTTGTGTTAGTGTTGAAAAACCACTTTTCGCACTTGTGTTAGTGTTGAAAAACCACTTTTCGCACTTGTGTTGGTGCAGGAAACCAGTTTTGCACTTGTATTAGTGTGGAAAAAACACTTTTCGCACTTGTGTTAGTGTTGAAAAACCACTTTTCGCACTTGTGTTGGTGCAGGAAACCACTTTTGCACTTGTATTAGTGTGGAAAAAACACTTTTTGCACTTGTGATAGTGTTGAAAAACCACTTTTCGCACTTGTGTTAGTGTTGAAAAACCACTTTTCGCACTTGTGTTAGTGTTGAAAAACCACTTTTCGCACTTGTGTTGGTGCAGGAAACCACTTTTGCACTTGTATTAGTGTGGAAAATACACTTTTTGCACTTGTGATCGTGTTGAAAAACCACTTTTCGCACTTGTGTTAGTGTTGAAAAACCACTTTTCGCACTTGTGTTGGTTCAGGAAACCACTTTTGCACTTGTATTAGTGTGGAAAAACCACTTTTTGCACTTGTGTTAGTGTTGAAAAACCACTTTTCACACTTGTGTTAGTGTGGAAAAAACACTTTTCGCACTTGTGTTAATGTTGAAAAACCACTTTTCGCACTTGTGTTGGTGTTGAAAAACCACTTTTCGCACTTGTGTTGGTGCAGGAAACCACTTTTGCACTTGTATTAGTGTGGAAAAACCACTTTTCGCACTTGTGTTCGTGTTGAAAAACCACTTTTCGCACTTGTGTTAGTGTTGAAAAACCACTTTTCGCACTTGTGTTGGGGCAGGAAACCACTTTTGCACTTGTATTAGTGTGGAAAAAACACTTTTCGCACTTGTGTTAGTGTTGACAAACCACTTTTCGAACTTGTGTTAGTGTTGAAAAACCACTTTTCGCACTTGTGTTGGTGCAGGAAACCACTTTTGCACTTGTATTAGTGTGGAAAAAACACTTTTTGCACTTGTGATAGTGTTGAAAAACCACTTTTCGCACTTGTGTTAGTATTGAAAAACCACTTTTCGCACTTGTGTTGGTGCAGGAAACCACTTTTGCACTTGTATTAGTGTGGAAAAACCACTTTTCGCACTTGTGTTAGTGTTGAAAAACCACTTTTCGCACTTGTGTTAGTGTGGAAAAACCACTTTTCGCACTTGTGTTGGGGCAGGAAACCACTTTTGCACTTGTATTAGTGTGGAAAAAACATTTTTCGCACTTGTGTTAGTGTTGAAAAACCACTTTTCGAACTTGTGTTAGTGTTGAAAAACCACATTTCGCACTTGTGTTGGTGCAGGAAACCACTTTTGCACTTGTATTAGTGTGGAAAAAACACTTTTTGCACTTGTGATAGTGTTGAAAAACCACTTTTCGCACTTGTGTTAGTGTTGAAAAAACACTTTTCGCACTTGTGTTGGTGCAGGAAACCACTTTTGCACTTGTATCAGTGTGGAAAACCACTTTTCGCACTTGTGTTAGTGTTGTAAAATCACTTTTCGCACTTGTGTTGGTGCAGGAAACCACTTTTGCACTTGTATCAGTGTTGAAAAACCACTTTTCGCACTTGTGTTAGTGTTGAAAAACCACTTTTCGCACTTGTGTTGGTGCAGGAAACCACTTTTGCACTTGTATTAGTGTGGAAAAACCACTTTTCGCACTTGTGTTAGTGTTGAAAAACCACTTTTCGCACTTGTGTTAGTGTTGAAAAACCACTTTTTGCACTTGTGTTAGTGTTGAAAAACCACTTTTCGCACTTGTGTTTGTGTTGAAAAACTACTTTTCGCACTTGTGTTGGTGCAGGAAACCACTTTTGCACTTGTATTAGTGTGGAAAAACTACTTTTCGCACTTGTGTTGGTGCAGGAAACCACTTTTGCACTTGTATTAGTGTGGAAAAACCACTTTTCGCACTTGTGTTAGTGTTGAAAAACCACTTTTCGCACTTGTGTTAGTGTTGAAAAACCACTTTTTGCACTTGTGTTGGTGCAGGAAACCACTTTTGCACTTTTATTAGTGTGGAAAAAGCACTTTTTGCACTTGTGATAGTGTTGAAAAACCACTTTTCGCACTTGTGATAGTGTTGAAAAACCACTTTTTGCACTTGTGTTGGTGCAGGAAACCACTTTTGCACTTGTATTAGTGTGGAAAAAACACTTTTCGCACTTGTGTTAGTGTTGAAAAACCACTTTTCGCACTTGTGTTAGTGTTGAAAAACCACTTTTCGCACTTGTATTGGTGCAGGAAACCACTTTTGCACTTGTATTAGTGTGGAAAAACCACTTTTCGCACTTGTGTTAGTGTTGAAAAACCACTTTTCGCACTTGTGTTAGTGTTGAAAAACCACTTTTCGCACTTGTGTTGGTGCAGGAAACCACTTTTGCACTTGTATTAGTGTGGAAAAAACCACTTTTCGCACTTGTGTTAGTGTTGAAAAACCACTTTTCGCACTTGTGTTAGTGTTGAAAAACCACTTTTCGCACTTGTGTTGGTGCAGGAAACCAGTTTTGCACTTGTATTAGTGTGGAAAAAACACTTTTCGCACTTGTGTTAGTGTTGAAAAACCACTTTTCGCACTTGTGTTGGTGCAGGAAACCACTTTTGCACTTGTATTAGTGTGGAAAAAACACTTTTTGCACTTGTGATAGTGTTGAAAAACCACTTTTCGCACTTGTGTTAGTGTTGAAAAACCACTTTTCGCACTTGTGTTAGTGTTGAAAAACCACTTTTCGCACTTGTGTTGGTGCAGGAAACCACTTTTGCACTTGTATTAGTGTGGAAAAAACACTTTTTGCACTTGTGATCGTGTTGAAAAACCACTTTTCGCACTTGTGTTAGTGTTGAAAAACCACTTTTTGCACTTTGTGTTGGTTCAGGAAACCACTTTTGCACTTGTATTAGTGTGGAAAACCACTTTTTGCACTTGTGTTAGTGTTGAAAAACCACTTTTCACACTTGTGTTAGTGTGGAAAAAACACTTTTCGCACTTGTGTTAGTGTTGAAAAACCTCTTTTCGCACTTGTGTTAGTGTTGAAAAAACCACTTTTCGCAATTGTGTTGGTGCAGGAAACCACTTTTGCACTTGTATTAGTGTGGAAAAACCACTTTTCGCACTTGTGTTCGTGTTGAAAAACCACTTTTCGCACTTGTGTTAGTGTTGAAAACCACTTTTCGCACTTGTGTTAGTGTTGAAAAACCACTTTTCGCACTTGTGTTGGGGCAGGAACCACTTTTGCACTTGTATTAGTGTGGAAAAAAACACTTTTCGCACTTGTGTTAGTGTTGAAAAACCACTTTTCGAACTTGTGTTAGTGTTGAAAAACCACTTTTCGCACTTGTGTTGGTGCAGGGAAACCACTTTTGCACTTGTATTAGTGTGGAAAAAACACTTTTTGCACTTGTGATAGTGTTGAAAAACCACTTTTCGCACTTGTGTTAGTATTGAAAAACCACTTTTCGCACTTGTGTTGGTGCAGGAAACCACTTTTGCACTTGTATTAGTGTGGAAAAACCACTTTTCGCACTTGTGTTAGTGTTGAAAAACCACTTTTCGCACTTGTGTTAGTGTGGAAAAACCACTTTTCGCACTTGTGTTGGGGCAGGAAACCACTTTTGCACTTGTATTAGTGTGGAAAAAACACTTTTCGCACTTGTGTTAGTGTTGAAAAACCACTTTTCGAACTTGTGTTAGTGTTGAAAAACCACTTTTCGCACTTGTGTTGGTGCAGGAAACCACTTTTGCACTTGTATTAGTGTGGAAAAAACACTTTTTGCACTTGTGATAGTGTTGAAAAACCACTTTTCGCACTTGTGTTAGTGTTGAAAAACCACTTTTCGCAATTGTGTTGGTGCAGCAAACCACTTTTGCACATGTATCAGTGTGGAAAAAACCACTTTTCGCACTTGTGTTAGTGTTGTAAAATCACTTTTCGCACTTGTGTTGGTGCAGGAAACCACTTTTGCACTTGTATCAGTGTTGAAAAACCACTTTTCGCACTTGTGTTAGTGTTGAAAAACCACTTTTCGCACTTGTGTTGGTGCAGTAAACCACTTTTGCACTTGTATTAGTGTGGAAAAACCACCTTTTCGCACTTGTGTTAGTGTGGAAAAAACACTTTTCGCACTTGTGTTAGTGTTGAAAAACCACTTTTGGCACTTGTGGTAGTGTTCAAAAACCACTTTTCGCACTTGTGTTGGTGCAGGAAACCACTTTTGCACTTGTATTAGTGTGGAAAAACCACTTTTCGCACTTGTGTTCGTGTTGAAAAACCACTTTTCGCACTTGTGTTAGTGTTGAAAACCACTTTTCGCACTTGTGTTAGTGTTGAAAAACCACTTTTCGCACTTGTGTTGGGGCAGGAAACCACTTTTGCACTTGTATTAGTGTGGAAAAACCACTTTTCGCACTTGTGTTCATGTTGAAAAACCACTTTTCGCACTTGTGTTATTGTTGAAAAACCACTTTTCGCACTTGTGTTGGTGCAGGAAACCACTTTTGCACTTGTATTAGTGTGGAAAAAACACTTTTTGCACTTGTGATAGTGTTGAAAAACCACTTTTCGCACATGTGTTAGTGTTGAAAAACCACTTTTCGCACTTGTGTTGGTGCAGGAAACCACTTTTGCACTTGTATTAGTGTGGAAAAAACACTTTTCGCACTTGTGTTAGTGTTGAAAAACCACTTTTCGCACTTGTGTTAGTGTTGAAAAACCACTTTTCGCACTTGTGTTGGTGCAGGAAACCACTTTTGCACTTGTATTAGTGTGGAAAAAGCACTTTTTGCACTTGTGATAGTGTTGAAAAACCACTTTTCGCACTTGTGTTAGTGTTGTAAAACCACTTTTCGCACTTGTGTTGGTGCAGGAAACCACTTTTGCACTTGTATCAGTGTGGAAAAACCACTTTTCGCACTTGTGTTAGTGTTGAAAAACCACTTTTCGCACTTGTGTTAGTGTTGTAAAATCACTTTTCGCACTTGTGTTGGTGCAGGAAACCACTTTTGCACTTGTATTAGTGTGGAAAAAACACTTTTCGCACTTGTGTTAGTGTTGAAAAACCACTTTTCGCACTTGTGTTAGTGTTGAAAAACCACTTTTCGCACTTGTGTTGGTGCAGGAAACCACTTTTGCACTTGTATTAGTGTGGAAAAACCACTTTTCGCACTTGTGTTTGTGTTGAAAAACCACTTTTCGCACTTGTGTTAGTGTTGAAAAACCACTTTTCGCACTTGTGTTGGGGCAGGAAACCACTTTTGCACTTGTATTAGTGTGGAAAAACCACTTTTCGCACTTGTGTTCATGTTGAAAAACCACTTTTCGCACTTGTGTTATTGTTGAAAAACCACTTTTCGCACTTGTGTTGGTGCAGGAAACCACTTTTGCACTTGTATTAGTGTGGAAAAAACACTTTTTGCACTTGTGATAGTGTTGAAAAACCACTTTTCGCACTTGTGTTGGTGCAGGAAACCACTTTTGCACTTGTATTAGTGTGGAAAAAGCACTTTTTGCACTTGTGATAGTGTTGAAAAACCACTTTTCGCACTTGTGTTAGTGTTGTAAAACCACTTTTCGCACTTGTGTTGGTGCAGGGAAACCACTTTTGCACTTGTATCAGTGTGGAAAAACCACTTTTCGCACTTGTGTTAATGTTGAAAAACCACTTTTCGCACTTGTGTTAGTGTTGTAAAATCACTTTTCGCACTTGTGTTGGTGCAGGAAACCACTTTTGCACTTGTATTAGTGTGGAAAAAAACACTTTTCGCACTTGTGTTAGTGTTGAAAAACCACTTTTCGCACTTGTGTTAGTGTTGAAAAACCACTTTTCGCACTTGTGTTGGTGCAGGAAACCACTTTTGCACTTGTATTAGTGTGGAAAAACCACTTTTCGCACTTGTGTTTGTGTTGAAAAACCACTTTTCGCACTTGTGTTAGTGTTGAAAACCACTTTTCGCACTTGTGTTGGTGCAGGAAACCACTTTTGCACTTGTATTAGTGGAAAAACCACTTTTCGCACTTGTGTTCGTGTTGAAAAACCACTTTTCGCACTTGTGTTAGTGTTGAAAACCACTTTTCGCACTTGTGTTAGTGTTGAAAAACCACTTTTCGCACTTGTGTTGGGGCAGGAAACCACTTTTGCACTTGTATTAGTGTGGAAAAACCACTTTTCGCACTTGTGTTCGTGTTGAAAAACCACTTTTCGCACTTGTGTTAGTGTTGAAAAACCACTTTTCGCACTTGTGTTGGTGCAGGAAACCACTTTTGCACTTGTATTAGTGTGGAAAAACACTTTTTGCACTTGTGATAGTGTTGAAAAACCACTTTTCGCACATGTGTTAGTGTTGAAAAACCACTTTTCGCACTTGTGTTGGTGCAGGAAACCACTTTTGCACTTGTATTAGTGTGGAAAAAACACTTTTCGCACTTGTGTTAGTGTTGAAAAACCACTTTTCGCACTTGTGTTAGTGTTGAAAAACCACTTTTCGCACTTGTGTTGGTGCAGGAAACCACTTTTGCACTTGTATTAGTGTGGAAAAAGCACTTTTTGCACTTGTGATAGTGTTGAAAAACCACTTTTCGCACTTGTGTTAGTGTTGTAAAACCACTTTTCGCACTTGTGTTGGTGCAGGAAACCACTTTTGCACTTGTATCAGTGTGGAAAAACCACTTTTCGCACTTGTGTTAGTGTTGAAAAACCACTTTTCGCACTTGTGTTAGTGTTGTAAAATCACTTTTCGCACTTGTGTTGGTGCAGGAAACCACTTTTGCACTTGTATTAGTGTGGAAAAAACATTTTTCGCACTTGTGTAAGTGTTGAAAAACCACTTTTCGCACTTGTGTTAGTGTTGAAAAACCACTTTTCGCACTTGTGTTGGTGCAGGAAACCACTTTTGCACTTGTATTAGTGTGGAAAAACCACTTTTCGCACTTGTGTTCGTGTTGAAAAACCACTTTTCGCACTTGTGTTAGTGTTGAAAACCACTTTTCGCACTTGTGTTAGTGTTGAAAAACCACTTTCGCACTTGTGTTAGTGTTGAAAAACCACTTTTCGCACTTGTGTTAGTGTTGAAAAACCACTTTTCGCACTTGTGTTGGTGCAGGAAACCACTTTTGCACTTCTATTAGTGTGGAAAAAGCACTTTTTGCACTTGTGATATTGTTGAAAAACCACTTTTCGCACTTGTGTTAGTGTTGAAAAACCACTTTTCGCACTTGTGTTGGGGCAGGAAACCACTTTTGCACTTGTATTAGTGTGGAAAAACCACTTTTCGCACTTGTGTTAGTGTTGAAAAACCACTTTTCGCACTTGTGTTAGTGTTGAAAAACCACTTTTTGCACTTGTGTTGGTGCAGGAAACCACTTTTGCACTTGTATTAGTGTGGAAAAACCACTTTTCGCACTTGTGTTAGTGTTGAAAAACCACTTTTCGCACTTGTGTTAGTGTTGAAAAACCACTTTTCGCACTTGTGTTGGTGCAGGAAACCACTTTTGCACTTGTATTAGTGTGGAAAAACCACTTTTCGCACTTGTGTTTGTGTTGAAAAACCACTTTTCGCACTTGTGTTAGTGTTGAAAACCACTTTTCGCAATTGTGTTGGTGCAGGAAACCACTTTTGCACTTGTATTAGTGTGGAAAAACCACTTTTCGCACTTGTGTTCGTGTTGAAAAACCACTTTTCGCACTTGTGTTAGTGTTGAAAACCACTTTTCGCACTTGTGTTAGTGTTGAAAAACCACTTTTCGCACTTGTGTTGGGGCAGGAAACCACTTTTGCACTTGTATTAGTGTGGAAAAACCACTTTTCGCACTTGTGTTCGTGTTGAAAAACCACTTTTCGCACTTGTGTTAGTGTTGAAAAACCACTTTTCGCACTTGTGTTGGTGCAGGAAACCACTTTTGCACTTGTATTAGTGTGGAAAAACACTTTTTGCACTTGTGATAGTGTTGAAAAACCACTTTTCGCACATGTGTTAGTGTTGAAAAACCACTTTTCGCACTTGTGTTGGTGCAGGAAACCACTTTTGCACTTGTATTAGTGTGGAAAAAACACTTTTCGCACTTGTGTTAGTGTTGAAAAACCACTTTTCGCACTTGTGTTAGTGTTGAAAAACCACTTTTCGCACTTGTGTTGGTGCAGGAAACCACTTTTGCACTTGTATTAGTGTGGAAAAAGCACTTTTTGCACTTGTGATAGTGTTGAAAAACCACTTTTCGCACTTGTGTTAGTGTTGTAAAACCACTTTTCGCACTTGTGTTGGTGCAGGAAACCACTTTTGCACTTGTATCAGTGTGGAAAAACCACTTTTCGCACTTGTGTTAGTGTTGAAAAACCACTTTTCGCACTTGTGTTAGTGTTGTAAAATCACTTTTCGCACTTGTGTTGGTGCAGGAAACCACTTTTGCACTTGTATTAGTGTGGAAAAAACATTTTTCGCACTTGTGTAAGTGTTGAAAAACCACTTTTCGCACTTGTGTTAGTGTTGAAAAACCACTTTTCGCACTTGTGTTGGTGCAGGAAACCACTTTTGCACTTGTATTAGTGTGGAAAAACCACTTTTCGCACTTGTGTTCGTGTTGAAAAACCACTTTTCGCACTTGTGTTAGTGTTGAAAACCACTTTTCGCACTTGTGTTAGTGTTGAAAAACCACTTTCGCACTTGTGTTAGTGTTGAAAAACCACTTTTCGCACTTGTGTTAGTGTTGAAAAACCACTTTTCGCACTTGTGTTGGTGCAGGAAACCACTTTTGCACTTCTATTAGTGTGGAAAAAGCACTTTTTGCACTTGTGATATTGTTGAAAAACCACTTTTCGCACTTGTGTTAGTGTTGAAAAACCACTTTTCGCACTTGTGTTGGGGCAGGAAACCACTTTTGCACTTGTATTAGTGTGGAAAAACCACTTTTCGCACTTGTGTTAGTGTTGAAAAACCACTTTTCGCACTTGTGTTAGTGTTGAAAAACCACTTTTTGCACTTGTGTTGGTGCAGGAAACCACTTTTGCACTTGTATTAGTGTGGAAAAACCACTTTTCGCACTTGTGTTAGTGTTGAAAAACCACTTTTCGCACTTGTGTTAGTGTTGAAAAACCACTTTTCGCACTTGTGTTGGTGCAGGAAACCACTTTTGCACTTGTATTAGTGTGGAAAAACCACTTTTCGCACTTGTGTTAGTGTTGAAAAACCACTTTTCGCACTTGTGTTAGTGTTGAAAAACCACTTTTCGCACTTGTGTTGGTGCAGGAAAGCACTTTTGCACTTGTGTTGGTGCAGGAAACCACTTTTGCACTTGTATTAGTGTGGAAAAACCACTTTTCGCACTTGTGTTAGTGTTGAAAAACCACTTTTCGCACTTGTGTTAGTGTTGAAAAACCACTTTTCGCACTTGTGTTAGTGTTGAAAAACCACTTTCGCACTTGTGTTAGTGTTGAAAAACCACTTTTCGCACTTGTGTTAGTGTTGAAAAACCACTTTTCGCACTTGTGTTGGTGCAGGAAACCACTTTTGCACTTGTATTAGTGTGGAAAAAGCACTTTTTGCACTTGTGATAGTGTTGAAAAACCACTTTTCGCACTTGTGTTAGTGTTGAAAAACCACTTTTCGCACTTGTGTTGGGGCAGGAAACCACTTTTGCACTTGTATTAGTGTGGAAAAAACACTTTTCGCACTTGTGTTAGTGTTGAAAAACCACTTTTCGCACTTGTGTTAGTGTTGAAAAACCACTTTTCGCATTTGTGTTGGTGCAGGAAACCACTTTTGCACTTGTATTAGTGTGGAAAAACCACTTTTCGCACTTGTGTTAGTGTTGAAAAACCACTTTTCGCACTTGTGTTAGTGTTGAAAAACCACTTTTCGCACTTGTGTTGGTGCAGGAAACCACTTTTGCACTTGTATTAGTGTGGAAAAAACACTTTTCGCACTTGTGTTAGTGTTGAAAAACCACTTTTCGCACTTGTGTTGGTGAAGGAAACCACTTTTGCACTTGTATTGGTGCAGGAAACCACTTTTGCACTTTTATTAGTGTGGAAAAAGCACTTTTTGCACTTGTGATAGTGTTGAAAAACCACTTTTCGCACTTGTGATAGTGTTGAAAAACCACTTTTTGCACCTGTGTTGGTGCAGGAAACCACTTTTGCACTTGTATTAGTGTGGAAAAACCACTTTTCGCACTTGTGTTAGTGTTGAAAAACCACTTTTCGCACTTGTGTTAGTGTTGAAAAACCACTTTTCGCACTTGTGTTGGTGCAGGAAACCACTTTTGCACTTGTGTTGGTGCAGGAAACCACTTTTGCACTTGTATTAGTGTGGAAAAACTACTTTTCGCACTTGTGTTAGTGTTGAAAAACCACTTTTCGCACTTGTGTTAGTGTTGAAAAACCACTTTTCGCAGATGTGTTAGTGTTGAAAAACCACTTTCGCACTTGTGTTAGTGTTGAAAAACCACTTTTCGCACTTGTGTTAGTGTTGAAAAACCACTTTTCGCACTTGTGTTGGTGCAGGAAACCACTTTTGCACTTGTATTAGTGTGGAAAAAGCACTTTTTGCACTTGTGATAGTGTTGAAAAACCACTTTTCGCACTTGTGTTAGTGTTGTAAAACCACTTTTCGCACTTGTGTTGGTGCAGGAAACCACTTTTGCACTTGTATTAGTGTGGAAAATCCACTTTTCGCACTTGTGTTAGTGATGAAAAACCACTTTTCGCACTTGTGTTAGTGTTGAAAAACCACTTTTCACACTTGTATTGGTGCAGGAAACAACTTTTGCACTTGTATTATTGTGGAAAAACCACTTTTCGCACTTGTGCTAGTGTTGAAAAACCACTTTTCGCACTTGTGTTAGTGTTGAAAAACCACTTTTCGCACTTGTGTTGGTGCAGGAAACCACTTTTGCACTTGTATTGGTGTGGAAAAAACACTTTTTGCACTTGTGATAGTGTTGAAAAACCACTTTTCGCACTTGTATTAGTGTGGAAAATCCACTTTTCGCACTTGTGTTAGTGATGAAAAACCACTTTTCGCACTTGTGTTAGTGTTGAAAAACCACTTTTCACACTTGTATTGGTGCAGGAAACAACTTTTGCACTTGTATTATTGTGGAAAACCACTTTTCGCACTTGTGCTAGTGTTGAAAAACCACTTTTCGCACTTGTGTTAGTGTTGAAAAACCACTTTTCGCACTTGTGTTGGTGCAGGAAACCACTTTTGCACTTGTATTGGTGTGGAAAAAACACTTTTTGCACTTGTGATAGTGTTGAAAAACCACTTTTCGCACTTGTGTTAGTGTTGAAAAACCACTTTTCGCACTTGTGTTGGTGCAGGAAACCATTTTTGCACTTGTATTAGTGTGGAAAAAACACTTTTTGCACTTGTGATAGTGTTGAAAAACCACTTTTCGCACTTGTGTTAGTGTTGAAAAACCACTTTTCGCACTTGTGTTGGTGCAGGAAACCACTTTTGCACTTGTATTAGTGTGGAAAAACCACTTTTCGCACTTGTGTTAGTGTTGAAAAACCACTTTTCGCACTTGTGTTAGTGTTGAAAAACCACTTTTCGCACTTGTGTTGGTGCAGGAAACCACTTTTGCACTTGTATTAGTGTGGAAAAAACACTTTTCGCACTTGTGTTAGTGTTGAAAAACCACTTTTCGCACTTGTGTTAGTGTTGAAAAACTTCTTTTCGCACTTGTGTTGGTGCAGGAAACCACTTTTGCACTTGTATTAGTGTGGAAAAAGCACTTTTTGCACTTGTGATAGTGTTGAAAAACCACTTTTCACACTTGTGTTAGTGTTGAAAAACCACATTTCGCACTTGTGTTGGTGCAGGAAACCACTTTTGCACTTGTATTAGTGTAGAAAACCACTTTTCGCACTTGTGTTAGTGTTGAAAAACCACTTTTCGCACTTGTGTTAGTGTTGAAAAACCACTTTTTGCACTTGTGATAGTGTTGAAAAACCACTTTTCGCACTGGTGATAGTGTTGAAAAACCACTTTTTGCACCTGGGTTGGTGCAGGAAACCACTTTTGCACTTGCATTAGTGTGGAAAAACCACTTTTCGCACTTGTGTTAGTGTTGAAAAACCACTTTTCGCACTTGTGTTAGTGTTGAAAAACCACTATTCGCACTTGTATTAGTGTGGAAAACCACTTTTCGCACTTGTGTTAGTGTTGAAAAACCACTTTTTGCACTTTTATTAGTGTGGAAAAAGCACTTTTTGCACTTGTGATAGTGTTGAAAAACCACTTTTCGCACTGGTGATAGTGTTGAAAAACCACTTTTTGCACCTGGGTTGGTGCAGGAAACCACTTTTGCACTTGCATTAGTGTGGAAAAACCACTTTTCGCACTTGTGTTAGTGTTGAAAAACCACTTTTCGCACTTGTGTTAGTGTTGAAAAACCACTTTTTGCACTTGTGTTAGTGTGGAAAACCCACTTTTCGCACTTGTGTTAGTGTTGAAAAACCACTTTTTGCACTTGTGTTAGTGTTGAAAAACCACTTTTCGCACTTGTGTTAGTGTTGAAAAACCACTTTTCGCACTTGTGTTAGTGTGGAAAACCCACTTTTCGCACTTGCGTTAGTGTTGAAAAACCACTTTTTGCACTTGTGTTAGTGTTGAAAAACCACTTTTTGCACTTGTGTTAGTGTTGAAAAACCACTTTTCGTACTTGTGTTAGTGTTGAAAAACCACTTTTCGCACTTGTGTTAGTGTTGAAAAACCACTTTTCGCACTTGTATTAGTGTGGAAAAACCACTTTTTGCACTTGTGTTAGTGTTGAAAAACCACTTTTCGCACTTGTGTTAGTGTTGAAAAACCACTTTTCGCACTTGTGTTAGTGTTGAAAAACCACTTTTCGCACTTGTGTTAGTGTGGAAAACCCACTTTTCGCACTTGTGTTAGTGTTGAAAAACCACTTTTTGCACTTGTGTTAGTGTTGAAAAACCACTTTTCGCACTTGTGTTTGTGTTGAAAAACTACTTTTCGCACTTGTGTTGGTGCAGGAAACCACTTTTGCACTTGTATTAGTGTGGAAAAAACACTTTTCGCACTTGTGTTAGTGTTGAAAAACCACTTTTCGCACTTGTGTTAGTGTTGAAAAACCACTTTTCGCACTTGTGTTGGTGCAGGAAACCACTTTTGCACTTTTATTAGTGTGGAAAAAGCACTTTTTGCACTTGTGATAGTGTTGAAAAACCACTTTTCGCACTTGTGATAGTGTTGAAAAACCACTTTTTGCACTTGTGTTGTTGCAGGAAACCACTTTTGCACTTGTATTAGTGTGGAAAAAACACTTTTCGCACTTGTGTTAGTGTTGAAAAACCACTTTTCGCACTTGTGTTAGTGTTGAAAAACCACTTTTCGCACTTGTATTGGTGCAGGAAACCACTTTTGCACTTGTATTAGTGTGGAAAAACCACTTTTCGCACTTTTATTAGTGTTGAAAAACCACTTATCGCACCTGTGTTGGTGCAGGAAACCACTTTTGCACTTGTATTAGTGTGGAAATACCACTTTTTGCACTTGTGTTAGTGTTGAAAAACCACTTTTCGCACTTGTGTTAGTGTTGAAAAACCACTTTTCGCACTTGTGTTGGTGCAGGAAACCACTTTTGCACTTCTATTAGTGTGGTAAAAACCACTTTTCGCACTTGTGTTAGTGTTGAAAAACCACTTTTCGCACTTGTGTTAGTGTTGAAAAACCACTTTTCGCACTTGTGTTGGTGCAGGAAACCAGTTTTGCACTTGTATTAGTGTGGAAAAAACACTTTTCGCACTTGTGTTAGTGTTGAAAAACCACTTTTCGCACTTGTGTTGGTGCAGGAAACCACTTTTGCACTTGTATTAGTGTGGAAAAAACACTTTTTGCACTTGTGATAGTGTTGAAAAACCACTTTTCGCACTTGTGTTAGTGTTGAAAAACCACTTTTCGCACTTGTGTTAGTGTTGAAAAACCACTTTTCGCACTTGTGTTGGTGCAGGAAACCACTTTTGCACTTGTATTAGTGTGGAAAAAACACTTTTTGCACTTGTGATCGTGTTGAAAAACCACTTTTCGCACTTGTGTTAGTGTTGAAAAACCACTTTTCGCACTTGTGTTGGTTCAGGAAACCACTTTTGCACTTGTATTAGTGTGGCAAAACCACTTTTTGCACTTGTGTTAGTGTTGAAAAACCACTTTTCACACTTGTGTTAGTGTGGAAAAAACACTTTTCGCACTTGTGTTAGTGTTGAAAAACCACTTTTCGCACTTGTGTTAGTGTTGAAAAACCACTTTTCGCACTTGTGTTGGTGCAGGAAACCACTTTTGCACTTGTATTAGTGTGGAAAAACCACTTTTCGCACTTGTGTTCGTGTTGAAAAACCACTTTTCGCACTTGTGTTAGTGTTGAAAACCACTTTTCGCACTTGTGTTAGTGTTGAAAAACCACTTTTCGCACTTGTGTTGGGGCAGGAAACCACTTTTGCACTTGTATTAGTGTGGAAAAAACACTTTTCGCACTTGTGTTAGTGTTGAAAAACCACTTTTCGAACTTGTGTTAGTGTTGAAAAACCACTTTTCGCACTTGTGTTGGTGCAGGAAACCACTTTTGCACTTGTATTAGTGTGGAAAAAACACTTTTTGCACTTGTGATAGTGTTGAAAAACCACTTTTCGCACTTGTGTTAGTGTTGAAAAACCACTTTTCGCACTTGTGTTGGTGCAGGAAACCACTTTTGCACTTGTATTAGTGTGGAAAAACCACTTTTCGAACTTGTGTTAGTGTTGAAAAACCACTTTTCGCACTTGTGTTAGTGTGGAAAAAACACTTTTCGCACTTGTGTTAGTGTTGAAAAACTACTTTTCGCACTTGTGTTAGTGTTGAAAAACCACTTTTCGCACTTGTGTTGGTGCAGGAAACCACTTTTGCACTTGTATTAGTGTGTAAAAAACACTTTTTCCACTTGTGATAGTGTTGAAAAACCACTTTTCGCACTTGTGTTAGTGTTGAAAAACCACTTTTCGCACTTGTGTTGGTGCAGGAAACCACTTTTGCACTTGTATTAGTGTGGAAAATCCACTTTTCGCACTTGTGTTAGTGATGAAAAACCACTTTTCGCACTTGTGTTAGTGTTGAAAAACCACTTTTCACACTTGTATTGGTGCAGGAAACAACTTTTGCACTTGTATTATTGTGGAAAAACCACTTTTCGCATTTGTGCTACTGTTGAAAAACCACTTTTCGCACTTGTGTTAGTGTTGAAAAACCACTTTTCGCACTTGTGTTGGTGCAGGAGACCACTTTTGCACTTGTATTGGTGTGGAAAAAACACTTTTTGCACTTGTGATAGTGTTGAAAAACCACTTTTCGCACTTGTGTTAGTGTTGAAAAACCACTTTTCGCACTTGTGTTGGTGCAGGAAACCATTTTTGCACTTGTATTAGTGTGGAAAAAACACTTTTTGCACTTGTGATAGTGTTGAAAAACCACTTTTCGCACTTGTGTTAGTGTTGAAAAACCACTTTTCGCACTTGTGTTGGTGCAGGAAACCACTTTTGCACTTGTATTAGTGTGGAAAAACCACTTTTCGCACTTGTGTTAGTGTTGAAAAACCACTTTTCGCACTTGTGTTAGTGTTGAAAAACCACTTTTCGCACTTGTGTTGGTGCAGGAAACCACTTTTGCACTTGTATTAGTGTGGAAAAAACACTTTTCGCACTTGTTTTAGTGTTGAAAAACCACTTTTCGCACTTGTGTTAGTGTTGAAAAACTACTTTTCGCACTTGTGTTGGTGCAGGAAACCACTTTTGCACTTGTATTAGTGTGGAAAAAGCACTTTTTGCACTTGTGATAGTGTTGAAAAACCACTTTTCGCACTTGTGTTAGTGTTGAAAAACCACATTTCGCACTTGTGTTGGTGCAGGAAACCACTTTTGCACTTGTATTAGTGTGGAAAACCACTTTTCGCACTTGTGTTAGTGTTGAAAAACCACTTTTCGCACTTGTGTTAGTGTTGAAAAACCACTTTTCGCACTTGTGTTAGTGTTGAAAAACCACATTTCGCACTTGTGTTAGTGTTGAAAAACCACTTTTCGCACTTGTATTGGTGCAGGAAACCACTTTTGCACTTGTATTGGTGCAGGAAACAACTTTTGCACTTTTATTAGTGTGGAAAAAGCACTTTTTGCACTTGTGATAGTGTTGAAAAACCACTTTTCGCACTTGTGATAGTGTAGAAAAACCACTTTTTGCACCTGGGTTGGTGCAGCAAACCACTTTTGCACTTGCATTAGTGTGGAAAAACCACTTTTCGCACTTGTGTTAGTGTTGAAAAACCACTTTTCGCACTTGTGTTGGTGCAGGAAACCAGTTTTGCACTTGTATTAGTGTGGAAAAAACACTTTTCGCACTTGTGTTAGTGTTGAAAAACCACTTTTCGCACTTGTATTGGTGCAGGAAACCACTTTTGCACTTGTATTGGTGCAGGAAACCACTTTTGCACTTTTATTAGTGTGGAAAAAGCACTTTTTGCACTTGTGATAATGTTGAAAAACCACTTTTCGCACTGGTGATAGTGTTGAAAAACCACTTTTTGCACCTGGGTTGGTGCAGGAAACCACTTTTGCACTTGCATTAGTGTGGAAAAACCACTTTTCGCACTTGTGTTAGTGTTGAAAAACCACTTTTCGCACTTGTGTTAGTGTTGAAAAACCACTTTTCGCACTTGTGTTAGTGTTGAAAAACCACTTTTCGCACTTGTGTTAGTGTTGAAAAACCACTTTTCGCACTTGTGTTAGTGTGGAAAACCCACTTTTCGCACTTGTGTTAGTGTTGAAAAACCACCTTTTGCACTTGTGTTAGTGTTGAAAAACCACTTTTCGCACTTGTGTTAGTGTTGAAAAACTACTTTTCGCACTTGTGTTGCTGCTGAAAAACCACTTTTCGCACTTGTATTAGTGTGGAAAAACCACTTTTCGCACTTGTGTTAGTGTTGAAAAACCACTTTTCGCACTTGTGTTAGTGTTGAAAAACCACTTTTTGCACTTGTGTTAGTGTTGAAAAACCACTTTTCGCACTTGTGTTTGTGTTGAAAAACTACTTTTCGCACTTGTGTTGGTGCAGGAAACCACTTTTGCACTTGTATTAGTGTGGAAAAACTACTTTTCGCACTTGTGTTGGTGCAGGAAACCACTTTTGCACTTGTATTAGTGTGGAAAAACCACTTTTCGCACTTGTGTTAGTGTTGAAAAACCACTTTTCGCACTTGTGTTAGTGTTGAAAAACCACTTTTTGCACTTGTGTTGGTGCAGGAAACCACTTTTGCACTTTTATTAGTGTGGAAAAAGCACTTTTTGCACTTGTGATAGTGTTGAAAAACCACTTTTCGCACTTGTGATAGTGTTGAAAAACCACTTTTTGCACTTGTGTTGGTGCAGGAAACCACTTTTGCACTTGTATTAGTGTGGAAAAAACACTTTTCGCACTTGTGTTAGTGTTGAAAAACCACTTTTCGCACTTGTGTTAGTGTTGAAAAACCACTTTTCGCACTTGTATTGGTGCAGGAAACCACTTTTGCACTTGTATTAGTGTGGAAAAACCACTTTTCGCACTTGTATTAGTGTTGAAAAACCACTTTTCGCAGCTGTGTTGGTGCAGGAAACCACTTTTGCACTTGTATTAGTGTGGAAAAACCACTTTTCGCACTTGTGTTAGTGTTGAAAAACCACTTTTCGCACTTGTGTTAGTGTTGAAAAACCACTTTTCGCACTTGTGTTGGTGCAGGAAACCACTTTTGCACTTGTATTAGTGTGGAAAAAACCACTTTTCGCACTTGTGTTAGTGTTGAAAAACCACTTTTCGCACTTGTGTTAGTGTTGAAAAACCACTTTTCGCACTTGTGTTGGTGCAGGAAACCAGTTTTGCACTTGTATTAGTGTGGAAAAAACACTTTTCGCACTTGTGTTAGTGTTGAAAAACCACTTTTCGCACTTGTGTTGGTGCAGGAAACCACTTTTGCACTTGTATTAGTGTGGAAAAAACACTTTTTGCACTTGTGATAGTGTTGAAAAACCACTTTTCGCACTTGTGTTAGTGTTGAAAAACCACTTTTCGCACTTGTATTAGTGTTGAAAAACCACTTTTCGCAGCTGTGTTGGTGCAGGAAACCACTTTTGCACTTGTATTAGTGTGGAAAAACCACTTTTCGCACTTGTGTTAGTGTTGAAAAACCACTTTTCGCACTTGTGTTAGTGTTGAAAAACCACTTTTCGCACTTGTGTTGGTGCAGGAAACCACTTTTGCACTTGTATTAGTGTGGAAAAAACCACTTTTCGCACTTGTGTTAGTGTTGAAAAACCACTTTTCGCACTTGTGTTAGTGTTGAAAAACCACTTTTCGCACTTGTGTTGGTGCAGGAAACCAGTTTTGCACTTGTATTAGTGTGGAAAAAACACTTTTCGCACTTGTGTTAGTGTTGAAAAACCACTTTTCGCACTTGTGTTGGTGCAGGAAACCACTTTTGCACTTGTATTAGTGTGGAAAAAACACTTTTTGCACTTGTGATAGTGTTGAAAAACCACTTTTCGCACTTGTGTTAGTGTTGAAAAACCACTTTTCGCACTTGTGTTAGTGTTGAAAAACCACTTTTCGCACTTGTGTTGGTGCAGGAAACCACTTTTGCACTTGTATTAGTGTGGAAAAAACACTTTTTGCACTTGTGATCGTGTTGAAAAACCACTTTTCGCACTTGTGTTAGTGTTGAAAAACCACTTTTCGCACTTGTGTTGGTGCAGGAAACCACTTTTGCACTTGTATTAGTGTGGAAAAACCACTTTTTGCACTTGTGATAGTGTTGAAAAACCACTTTTCGCACTTGTGTTAGTGTTGAAAAACCACATTTCGCACTTGTGTTGGTGCAGGAAACCACTTTTGCACTTGTATTAGTGTGGAAAACCACTTTTCGCACTTGTGTTAGTGTTGAAAAACCACTTTTCGCACTTGTGTTAGTGTTGAAAAACCACTTTTCGCACTTGTGTTAGTGTTGAAAAACCACATTTCGCACTTGTGTTAGTGTTGAAAAACCACTTTTCGCACTTGTATTGGTGCAGGAAACCACTTTTGCACTTGTATTGGTGCAGGAAACAACTTTTGCACTTTTATTAGTGTGGAAAAAGCACTTTTTGCACTTGTGATAGTGTTGAAAAACCACTTTTCGCACTTGTGATAGTGTTGAAAAACCACTTTTTGCACCTGGGTTGGTGCAGGAAACCACTTTTGCACTTGCATTAGTGTGGAAAAACCACTTTTCGCACTTGTGTTAGTGTTGAAAAACCACTTTTCGCACTTGTGTTGGTGCAGGAAACCAGTTTTGCACTTGTATTAGTGTGGAAAAAACACTTTTCGCACTTGTGTTAGTGTTGAAAAACCACTTTTCGCACTTGTATTGGTGCAGGAAACCACTTTTGCACTTGTATTGGTGCAGGAAACCACTTTTGCACTTTTATTAGTGTGGAAAAAGCACTTTTTGCACTTGTGATAGTGTTGAAAAACCACTTTTCGCACTGGTGATAGTGTTGAAAAACCACTTTTTGCACCTGGGTTGGTGCAGGAAACCACTTTTGCACTTGCATTAGTGTGGAAAAACCACTTTTCGCACTTGTGTTAGTGTTGAAAAACCACTTTTCGCACTTGTGTTAGTGTTGAAAAACCACTTTTCGCACTTGTGTTAGTGTTGAAAAACCACTTTTCGCACTTGTGTTAGTGTTGAAAAACCACTTTTCGCACTTGTGTTAGTGTGGAAAACCCACTTTTCGCACTTGTGTTAGTGTTGAAAAACCACTTTTTGCACTTGTGTTAGTGTTGAAAAACCACTTTTCGCACTTGTGTTAGTGTTGAAAAACTACTTTTCGCACTTGTGTTGCTGCTGAAAAACCACTTTTCGCACTTGTATTAGTGTGGAAAAACCACTTTTCGCACTTGTGTTAGTGTTGAAAAACCACTTTTCGCACTTGTGTTAGTGTTGAAAAACCACTTTTTGCACTTGTGTTAGTGTTGAAAAACCACTTTTCGCACTTGTGTTTGTGTTGAAAAACTACTTTTCGCACTTGTGTTGGTGCAGGAAACCACTTTTGCACTTGTATTAGTGTGGAAAAACTACTTTTCGCACTTGTGTTGGTGCAGGAAACCACTTTTGCACTTGTATTAGTGTGGAAAAACCACTTTTCGCACTTGTGTTGCTGCTGAAAAACCACTTTTCGCACTTGTATTAGTGTGGAAAAACCACTTTTCGCACTTGTGTTAGTGTTGAAAAACCACTTTTCGCACTTGTGTTAGTGTTGAAAAACCACTTTTTGCACTTGTGTTAGTGTTGAAAAACCACTTTTCGCACTTGTGTTTGTGTTGAAAAACTACTTTTCGCACTTGTGTTGGTGCAGGAAACCACTTTTGCACTTGTATTAGTGTGGAAAAACTACTTTTCGCACTTGTGTTGGTGCAGGAAACCACTTTTGCACTTGTATTAGTGTGGAAAAACCACTTTTCGCACTTGTGTTAGTGTTGAAAAACCACTTTTCGCACTTGTGTTAGTGTTGAAAAACCACTTTTTGCACTTGTGTTGGTGCAGGAAACCACTTTTGCACTTTTATTAGTGTGGAAAAAGCACTTTTTGCACTTGTGATAGTGTTGAAAAACCACTTTTCGCACTTGTGATAGTGTTGAAAAACCACTTTTTGCACTTGTGTTGGTGCAGGAAACCACTTTTGCACTTGTATTAGTGTGGAAAAAACACTTTTCGCACTTGTGTTAGTGTTGAAAAACCACTTTTCGCACTTGTGTTAGTGTTGAAAAACCACTTTTCGCACTTGTATTGGTGCAGGAAACCACTTTTGCACTTGTATTAGTGTGGAAAAACCACTTTTCGCACTTGTATTAGTGTTGAAAAACCACTTTTCGCAGCTGTGTTGGTGCAGGAAACCACTTTTGCACTTGTATTAGTGTGGAAAAACCACTTTTCGCACTTGTGTTAGTGTTGAAAAACCACTTTTCGCACTTGTGTTAGTGTTGAAAAACCACTTTTCGCACTTGTGTTGGTGCAGGAAACCACTTTTGCACTTGTATTAGTGTGGAAAAAACCACTTTTCGCACTTGTGTTAGTGTTGAAAAACCACTTTTCGCACTTGTGTTAGTGTTGAAAAACCACTTTTCGCACTTGTGTTGGTGCAGGAAACCAGTTTTGCACTTGTATTAGTGTGGAAAAAACACTTTTCGCACTTGTGTTAGTGTTGAAAAACCACTTTTCGCACTTGTGTTGGTGCAGGAAACCACTTTTGCACTTGTATTAGTGTGGAAAAAACACTTTTCGCACTTGTGTTAGTGTTGAAAAACCACTTTTCGCACTTGTGTTAGTGTTGAAAAACCACTTTTCGCACTTGTGTTGGTGCAGGAAACCACTTTTGCACTTGTATTAGTGTGGAAAAAACACTTTTTGCACTTGTGATCGTGTTGAAAAACCACTTTTCGCACTTGTGTTAGTGTTGAAAAACCACTTTTCGCACTTGTGTTGGTGCAGGAAACCACTTTTGCACTTGTATTAGTGTGGAAAAACCACTTTTTGCACTTGTGATAGTGTTGAAAAACCACTTTTCGCACTTGTGTTAGTGTTGAAAAACCACATTTCGCACTTGTGTTGGTGCAGGAAACCACTTTTGCACTTGTATTAGTGTGGAAAACCACTTTTCGCACTTGTGTTAGTGTTGAAAAACCACTTTTCGCACTTGTGTTAGTGTTGAAAAACCACTTTTCGCACTTGTGTTAGTGTTGAAAAACCACATTTCGCACTTGTGTTAGTGTTGAAAAACCACTTTTCGCACTTGTATTGGTGCAGGAAACCACTTTTGCACTTGTATTGGTGCAGGAAACAACTTTTGCACTTTTATTAGTGTGGAAAAAGCACTTTTTGCACTTGTGATAGTGTTGAAAAACCACTATTCGCACTTGTGATAGTGTTGAAAAACCACTTTTTGCACCTGGGTTGGTGCAGGAAACCACTTTTGCACTTGCATTAGTGTGGAAAAACCACTTTTCGCACTTGTGTTAGTGTTGAAAAACCACTTTTCGCACTTGTGTTGGTGCAGGAAACCAGTTTTGCACTTGTATTAGTGTGGAAAAAACACTTTTCGCACTTGTGTTAGTGTTGAAAAACCACTTTTCGCACTTGTATTGGTGCAGGAAACCACTTTTGCACTTGTATTGGTGCAGGAAACCACTTTTGCACTTTTATTAGTGTGGAAAAAGCACTTTTTGCACTTGTGATAGTGTTGAAAAACCACTTTTCGCACTGGTGATAGTGTTGAAAAACCACTTTTTGCACCTGGGTTGGTGCAGGAAACCACTTTTGCACTTGCATTAGTGTGGAAAAACCACTTTTCGCACTTGTGTTAGTGTTGAAAAACCACTTTTCGCACTTGTGTTAGTGTTGAAAAACCACTTTTCGCACTTGTGTTAGTGTTGAAAAACCACTTTTCGCACTTGTGTTAGTGTTGAAAAACCACTTTTCGCACTTGTGTTAGTGTGGAAAACCCACTTTTCGCACTTGTGTTAGTGTTGAAAAACCACTTTTTGCACTTGTGTTAGTGTTGAAAAACCACTTTTCGCACTTGTGTTAGTGTTGAAAAACTACTTTTCGCACTTGTGTTGCTGCTGAAAAACCACTTTTCGCACTTGTATTAGTGTGGAAAAACCACTTTTCGCACTTGTGTTAGTGTTGAAAAACCACTTTTCGCACTTGTGTTAGTGTTGAAAAACCACTTTTTGCACTTGTGTTAGTGTTGAAAAACCACTTTTCGCACTTGTGTTTGTGTTGAAAAACTACTTTTCGCACTTGTGTTGGTGCAGGAAACCACTTTTGCACTTGTATTAGTGTGGAAAAACTACTTTTCGCACTTGTGTTGGTGCAGGAAACCACTTTTGCACTTGTATTAGTGTGGAAAAACCACTTTTCGCACTTGTGTTAGTGTTGAAAAACCACTTTTCGCACTTGTGTTAGTGTTGAAAAACCACTTTTTGCACTTGTGTTGGTGCAGGAAACCACTTTTGCACTTTTATTAGTGTGGAAAAAGCACTTTTTGCACTTGTGATAGTGTTGAAAAACCACTTTTCGCACTTGTGTTGGTGCAGGAAACCACTTTTGCACTTGTATTAGTGTGGAAAAAACACTTTTTACCTTCGCAAAAGCGGAAGGTTATGTTTTGATCGCTGTGTATTTATTTGTATGTCTGTGTGTGTGTGTGTGTGTATGTTATTCGCATAACTCAAAAAGTATTCAACCGAATTGCATGAAATTTGGTGGGATGATTGGTTATTATACGGGACACATTTGATTAGATTTTGGGAGCAATCGGGTCAAAGGTCAAGGTCAAGGTCACGAAAAGGTCAAAATCGTATTTTAGTACAGTACAGAACAGTAGCTGCGGCGAAGGTATGCGCTCTACCGAGTGCCCGTTCTAGTTGCACTTGTGATAGTGTTGAAAAACCACTTTTCGCACATGTGTTAGTGTTGAAAAACCACTTTTCGCACTTGTGTTGGTGCAGGAAACCACTTTTGCACTTGTATTAGTGTGGAAAAAACACTTTTCGCACTTGTGTTAGTGTTGAAAAACCACTTTTCGCACTTGTGTTAGTGTTGAAAAACCACTTTTCGCACTTGTGTTAGTGCAGGAAACCACTTTTGCACTTGTATTAGTGTGGAAAAAGCACTTTTTGCACTTGTGATAGTGTTGAAAAACCACTTTTCGCACTTGTGTTAGTGTTGTAAAACCACTTTTCGCACTTGTGTTGGTGCAGGAAACCACTTTTGCACTTGTATCAGTGTGGAAAAACCACTTTTCGCACTTGTGTTAGTGTTGAAAAACCACTTTTCGCACTTGTGTTAGTGTTGTAAAATCACTTTTCGCACTTGTGTTGGTGCAGAAAACCACTTTTGCACTTGTATTAGTGTGGAAAAAACATTTTTTGCACTTGTGTTAGTGTTGAAAAACCACTTTTCGCACTTGTGTTAGTGTTGAAAAACCACTTTTCGCACTTGTGTTGGTGCAGGAAACCACTTTTGCACTTGTATTAGTGTGGAAAAAACATTTTTCGCACTTGTGTTAGTGTTGAAAAACCACTTTTCGCACTTGTATCAGTGTTGAAAAACCACTTTTCGCACTTGTGTTAGTGTTGAAAAACCACTTTTCGCACTTGTGTTAGTGTGGAAAACCCACTTTTCGCACTTGTGTTAGTGTTGAAAAACCACTTTTCGCACTTGTGTTAGTGTTGTAAAATCACTTTTCGCACTTGTGTTGGTGCAGAAAACCACTTTTGCACTTGTATTAGTGTGGAAAAAACACTTTTTGCACTTGTGATAGTGTTGAAAAACCACTTTTCGCACTTGTGTTAGTGTTGAAAAACCACTTTTCGCACTTGTGTTGGTGCAGGAAACCACTTTTGCACTTGTATTAGTGTGGAAAAACCACTTTTCGCACTTGTGTTAGTGTTGAAAAACCACTTTTCGCACTTGTGTTAGTGTTGAAAAACCACTTTTCGCACTTGTGTTGGTGCAGGAAACCACTTTTGCACTTGTATTAGTGTGGAAAAAACACTTTTCGCACTTGTTTTAGTGTTGAAAAACCACTTTTCGCACTTGTGTTAGTGTTGAAAAACTACTTTTCGCACTTGTGTTGGTGCAGGAAACCACTTTTGCACTTGTATTAGTGTGGAAAAAGCACTTTTTGCACTTGTGATAGTGTTGAAAAACCACTTTTCGCACTTGTGTTAGTGTTGAAAAACCACATTTCGCACTTGTGTTGGTGCAGGAAACCACTTTTGCACTTGTATTAGTGTGGAAAACCACTTTTCGCACTTGTGTTAGTGTTGAAAAACCACTTTTCGCACTTGTGTTAGTGTTGAAAAACCACTTTTCGCACTTGTGTTAGTGTTGAAAAACCACATTTCGCACTTGTGTTAGTGTTGAAAAACCACTTTTCGCACTTGTATTGGTGCAGGAAACCACTTTTGCACTTGTATTGGTGCAGGAAACAACTTTTGCACTTTTATTAGTGTGGAAAAAGCACTTTTTGCACTTGTGATAGTGTTGAAAAACCACTTTTCGCACTTGTGATAGTGTTGAAAAACCACTTTTTGCACCTGGGTTGGTGCAGGAAACCACTTTTGCACTTGCATTAGTGTGGAAAAACCACTTTTCGCACTTGTGTTAGTGTTGAAAAACCACTTTTCGCACTTGTGTTGGTGCAGGAAACCAGTTTTGCACTTGTATTAGTGTGGAAAAAACACTTTTCGCACTTGTGTTAGTGTTGAAAAACCACTTTTCGCACTTGTATTGGTGCAGGAAACCACTTTTGCACTTGTATTGGTGCAGGAAACCACTTTTGCACTTTTATTAGTGTGGAAAAAGCACTTTTTGCACTTGTGATAGTGTTGAAAAACCACTTTTCGCACTGGTGATAGTGTTGAAAAACCACTTTTTGCACCTGGGTTGGTGCAGGAAACCACTTTTGCACTTGCATTAGTGTGGAAAAACCACTTTTCGCACTTGTGTTAGTGTTGAAAAACCACTTTTCGCACTTGTGTTAGTGTTGAAAAACCACTTTTCGCACTTGTGTTAGTGTTGAAAAACCACTTTTCGCACTTGTGTTAGTGTTGAAAAACCACTTTTCGCACTTGTGTTAGTGTGGAAAACCCACTTTTCGCACTTGTGTTAGTGTTGAAAAACCACTTTTTGCACTTGTGTTAGTGTTGAAAAACCACTTTTCGCACTTGTGTTAGTGTTGAAAAACTACTTTTCGCACTTGTGTTGCTGCTGAAAAACCACTTTTCGCACTTGTATTAGTGTGGAAAAACCACTTTTCGCACTTGTGTTAGTGTTGAAAAACCACTTTTCGCACTTGTGTTAGTGTTGAAAAACCACTTTTTGCACTTGTGTTAGTGTTGAAAAACCACTTTTCGCACTTGTGTTTGTGTTGAAAAACTACTTTTCGCACTTGTGTTGGTGCAGGAAACCACTTTTGCACTTGTATTAGTGTGGAAAAACTACTTTTCGCACTTGTGTTGGTGCAGGAAACCACTTTTGCACTTGTATTAGTGTGGAAAAACCACTTTTCGCACTTGTGTTAGTGTTGAAAAACCACTTTTCGCACTTGTGTTAGTGTTGAAAAACCACTTTTTGCACTTGTGTTGGTGCAGGAAACCACTTTTGCACTTTTATTAGTGTGGAAAAAGCACTTTTTGCACTTGTGATAGTGTTGAAAAACCACTTTTCGCACTTGTGATAGTGTTGAAAAACCACTTTTTGCACTTGTGTTGGTGCAGGAAACCACTTTTGCACTTGTATTAGTGTGGAAAAAACACTTTTCGCACTTGTGTTAGTGTTGAAAAACCACTTTTCGCACTTGTGTTAGTGTTGAAAAACCACTTTTCGCACTTGTATTGGTGCAGGAAACCACTTTTGCACTTGTATTAGTGTGGAAAAACCACTTTTCGCACTTGTATTAGTGTTGAAAAACCACTTTTCGCAGCTGTGTTGGTGCAGGAAACCACTTTTGCACTTGTATTAGTGTGGAAAAACCACTTTTCGCACTTGTGTTAGTGTTGAAAAACCACTTTTCGCACTTGTGTTAGTGTTGAAAAACCACTTTTCGCACTTGTGTTGGTGCAGGAAACCACTTTTGCACTTGTATTAGTGTGGAAAAAACCACTTTTCGCACTTGTGTTAGTGTTGAAAAACCACTTTTCGCACTTGTGTTAGTGTTGAAAAACCACTTTTCGCACTTGTGTTGGTGCAGGAAACCAGTTTTGCACTTGTATTAGTGTGGAAAAAACACTTTTCGCACTTGTGTTAGTGTTGAAAAACCACTTTTCGCACTTGTGTTGGTGCAGGAAACCACTTTTGCACTTGTATTAGTGTGGAAAAAACACTTTTTGCACTTGTGATAGTGTTGAAAAACCACTTTTCGCACTTGTGTTAGTGTTGAAAAACCACTTTTCGCACTTGTGTTAGTGTTGAAAAACCACTTTTCGCACTTGTGTTGGTGCAGGAAACCACTTTTGCACTTGTATTAGTGTGGAAAAAACACTTTTTGCACTTGTGATCGTGTTGAAAAACCACTTTTCGCACTTGTGTTAGTGTTGAAAAACCACTTTTCGCACTTGTGTTGGTTCA